>NW_026695627.1:0-3734 GCF_029851405.1 Lichtheimia ornata | reverse complement strand
CGTGTTGACTGGAGCTTTAACAATGACACCATCCTTTAGCCATTTTTCGACAGCAGCATCAATAACTGGTCTCAGCTTAAACGGTATAGGATATTGGCGGTGATACGAAGTGACACCATCGGGCGTGGGCAACTCCACAATTGATTCAGGAATGTTACAAAACGTGGTGGACAAGATGTTAGCATTAGCTTCAAGGAACTTGTTAATCCCATTAAAGAAAGCTTTACGTTCATCATCAGGACCTGCAGGTGCGTCATTAGGAGTGTCTGAATCAGGCTTCTCGTTTTCACTAGAATCTTCTTCATCATCCCAGCGGACAGCTAAACCTGTAATTGCAAGTCCAATATGCGGCATCAAATCCGCTCCAATGATGACATCCTCTTTATCAAGATCCATCACTTCAAAGGCAAATGTAGTCTTATGACCATTATAGCTGATGTGCAATGGCTCGGTTATACCAATGCGTGCACATCGATCACCTGTACCTAGATACAATATGTTCCCATCAATAGATTGAATAGTCCAATTATTATCATGACACAATCTTTTATTAACAACAGAAATTTCAGCTCCTGAATCTACTAAGGCCCAGTATCGCTTATTCTGTATAAGAATGGGAGAATTGATGAGTACATGTGATCTTTTGTTTGAGCTAATGTTGCCGGGGTTGGTTATGTCAACGGGTAGTTGGGTCCATTCCCCCCACCCAAATTTCAAATTCAGTCAGCTCTTTTATTCTGCCCAGGTACCCTTTGACATACGCGCTCACTCTCTTCAGTGTCCTTGCTTCCTCTTTGACTCATTTAACCCTCCTTCACCACTCCATGTCAATCAGCAATCAGGTTCACCTTCAATTGCAAACTGCTCCTTCGCAATCGTAGTTGTTTTGATTGAGCCACTCTTTTTGTAGACAACGACACAATACACGAAACAACAGCCTTTCAAACTTTGACCTTGGTCAACGTCTTCATATGGTATGCTTCCTTTTTCTGGGCATGTATAACCATTGATAATGCTTGACATTTGCATACAGGCCATCATACTGCACAACTGAAGGGGATCCACGAAACACTTGATAGCCATACCAAGTACACACTACCCACCTACCAGCTTAAATCACCTTTCACCACTATATATCATCTTGCCTTTGCTATTGCTTGAATATATGGTTATCAACTCTACGATGATGGCTTTGTGGCTCACAGATATTGGTGTTGGATGACTATCTGATAATGAAAATGTTATTTCAAGAAGGAAAGGAAAGGGTGACAATGTATAGCAACATCTACTGTTTACGGAAGCGAGCATTGGAGGAAGGAAAGGAATGGGTGATGATGGATTGTTTCAGTTCTTCAACTTGGTTCAGCCAATCATCAAAATGGTCGATCGTACTGCTGGTGGATGAAAAGGAAGCTGCCTTAACTTGACGGCTCAAGGCCAGCAAATCTCTGGCAAGCTTTTCCTTTCTTTCAGTAACACGATCTATAGGGGTAGGTGGCGTGGAAGCTGAATTAGACGGACGAGATGATGGAGAGGAAGAGGATGCGGAAGGGGATGGTGAGCCACCACGGATGGATGGGATAGCAGTGACATTTTCATAAGTAGTGATAGGTGCACGGGCAAAGTATTGTGTGTGAATGAGAGGAACGAGATACATATGCTTGCAACCATGGTTATTACTTTTGTAATAAGCATGGCAGTTGCAACGCTTAATGTGAAAGCCTTCTGCCTTGACCTAGAATACAATGAAGTATATTAGCCAAATCAATTTGTCACTATCTGCCCGCAGGAGATTTGATAATTACAGTATACTTCTCCGTTTTGCTTGCCACAAAAGAGCGTACAAGGAAAGTGTCGTCACTGAGCTTTTCAACAGGGTTTTGGATATCACCCTTCTCTAAAAACTCCTTGGCCTTACGTTCCAACCTGCGTGCAAATGCCTCTTCAGGGGACATTGGACCAACACGGTTTTTATGAACACGCGCTTTCCGTATCATGTCAGGCTCAACTCGTTCCGCCAGAATGTGAATAAGGAGACCAAGTCGTTGATTACGTTTACGGCGAAGATAGGTATGCTTAAGCACCCTATGCCAGCTTTCAACGTAATTGTTTGTCTCCATATTTGTATACATGGCTGGTTGGTAGCATTTGGCCCATCTCTTGTATTTTTCATTGGAAATCCAATAGCGGTTAAAGTATCCCCAGAAAGATGGCTGAGATGAAGACCACTTTTCTTCAAATTCATGAAGCTTTTGGTGAAAAGCATCAACATCCCTGCCATACATCAGCTCCTCTAGGTCGTTGTTCATACATGAACGAGTATGCTTGACGTCTTCTGGTACCTTCTCAACCGTATGGGAAGTTTCCTCATCAGAATCGTCCTCGGAATTCGAGCCGTCATCCGAAAAATCGTTATCGGACTGCTGCTGCTGCTGTTGCTGTTGATCATCATCATCACCGTCACTTGCATTCGATGTCTCATCCACAGATGCTGTTTTCACACGTGCTTGTAACTGGGATGTCCAAGCACGTCGAACATGCCACATGCAATATTGAATTGACACATGGTCACCAAAGACTGCTTGCAAGGCGTTATCTTCGGGAAGACTGGCATCGATGGTGATCTTTGTTGGTGCAGCTTCCCTGTCACGAAGTTCATAAAACCAGTCGATCAAAGGTTTGGCTGACAGATCATTTGTGAACAAGTACGCAACAGGTATGCCATTACCAGTGTCAGCACGCACAATGACGGTATAAAGAACGCCACTGGCATATGGTCCAATGTCATGCGTAGCATCAATGCCCCATGCCTTTGCTTTTACAAGCTCGGCATATTGCGAAGGAGACATAAATCCGAATGAGTACTTGCTAAGGTGAGATCGTGGAGATAGATCATACTCATTATCACCCCATACAGCAAATTGTCGTTCCGCATGCAACTTCTCAAGCCATTTTCTTGCAGAAACAAAGTCATTTGCATCCAAACGAGTGGTGCTGCGAAGATGCTTTTGACGCTTGTTGATGACATCGCGTGCATGGACATTCGCTTCACGTCGATGATCAGGCAAACCCTTATACTTGCTTTCAAGTGCCATAACGATTTCTCTGGTGCTGTAATTCTTTTTCACCTCTTTCTCGATTTCATCGTTGAGCTCGTCAGAACGAGGCAAGCACCAGGTGTCTTCAGTCAGCGTATGATTACGCGTGTTGCGATATTCCACTTGGGCTTTGGTCAGATCATCCGCATAACAAACAATGACTAAGCTCGCTTGGCAGTCGCATTTCTTCGACGACTCATTGCCTCGATCTCTTTTTTTTCCACTCGAGCCACCTGGAACACGGTCTTTACGTACTTGTTGTGTTCCAGCACGATGGCACACATAGGAGAACTTCCATGCAATTTTCACCCTGTTGTTTTTCGGGAGTCTTTCTCCAGTAACAGCTAATCATATGCATGAACCTCAGCATCTTAATATGATAACATTATACCATATACTTACGGTTGATCAACTTATTCATGTTGTTCACTTTCTCAGGCTTAACCCATGCACGACACTCCTTCAACTCCTCTTGAAAAAAGCTGTGGACTTCACCAACACTGATCTCCTTGCGATCGCTAATGGTCTACGATCGTCTTCCATGGCGAGCTTGTACATTGACGGAGGTCATTGAATCTCGGTTGACGTCGTTGTTGTTGTTGTTGTTGTTGTTGTTGTTGTTGTTGTTGTTGTTGT
>NW_026695626.1:0-3747 GCF_029851405.1 Lichtheimia ornata | reverse complement strand
AAAAAACAATGTCAGAATCTGGGCTCAAAGTTAACTTTGACAATGTATCATGTCTGAAGTTGCCTAGTTTAACGGCTTGTAACACACGCCATATTGCACGTGACGTTTTCAGATTTTGCAATCCAATAGGGGCGATCCCACAGATGATGGCCGCTGGGTAGATAGCAATTGGATGGGTCACGTGCAGGATACACAAGCTGTTAAAGTTGAAGATTATTTTTCACTAAAATCAACTAACTTTCATGCTAATTTATTTCCCAGAAAAGCACGCATGTGTAACCTTAATATTTGCACGTCACTTGCAGACATCTCAACGTCCTCCATGTTTGGTTTGATCTTTCTAACTTTGCTGTGGCATGATCTATCAGCGTCGGAAGGTTGAGTGTAAATAGTTACAGAGCTCCACGCCATTGACGAAGAGCATATAGGATGGCCAACAGTTCTCGTTCTTGTACCGGGTATGAACGTTCCTCCAACGAAAACTTACGCGACTCATATGCTAAAGGATGCCATCGACCTTTATCATCGGGTTGACTTAATACAGCGCCTAAACCGAAATCTGAGGCATCCGTTTCAATGCGAAATGGCCGATCCATGCAAGGTGCCTGAAGGACTGGTGCCACTGTAAGGAGGTGCTTTAATTGATCAAAGCTGGTTTGCCAAGCTGGTGTCCATATAATTGGTCGTCTTTTGGCACCAGTACCTCGTGTGAGATCCGTCAAGGGAGTGGCAATACTGGCAAAGTTGGGGATATAGCGTCGAAAATGTTGTACCATGCCAACGAATTGCCTCACCTCTTGAACATTGGTTGGTGTTGGCCATGATACGATTGCTTTGACCTTGCCATCATCTGGTGCCGTGCCTTCAGCTGAGACCTTGAAACCCAAAAAGTTGACATGTCGCCTGAACAAGTTGCATTTTTTGAGATTCACCACAAATTGAGCGGCTTTAAGACGATCCAATACATGTCGTAGATGTCGTTCATGTTCCTCCTTAGTTTTGCTAAAGATCAAGATATCATCGAGGTAGACCATTGCAAAATCATCAACACAATTACCAAGAGTTGCATTCATTTGAGCCTGAAAGATTGGTGGACTATTGGCTAAACCAAAAGGTAGGACACGCCAGCTGAACTTCCCATAGCGTGTATTCATGGCTGTCTTGGGTGCATCTGCAGGATCCAAACGAATTTGATGATAGCCACTTTTGAGATCCAAACTGCTGAAAAACTTGGCTCCATGAAGTCGATCCAAACATTCATCGATGCGTGGGAGTGGTGAAGTGTTGCGAATGGTTGCCTTGTTGAGTGCCCGATAATCGATACACATCCGCATAGATCCATCTTTCTTTCTGACAAAGAGAATGGGTGCTCCCCATGGTGATGTGCTAGGTTCAATCAAACCTAAGTCCAATAGCTCATTCAATTGACGTTTGAGCTCGTCGAGTTCTCGAGGGCTCATTCGATATGGTGGTCTATTGATAGGTGGCGTATCCCCCGTATTAATGACATGTGGAATACCTCTATCAGGTGGCAACCCATTAAGGCCCTTGGTATCGAAAACTTTGGGATACTCCTTGATGATAGATTTGATCCTAGCAGTGTCATCCATGTTTTCAGTGCCAGACGAACTAGTTGTTGGCACATCTTTTGCTGCTAACAATTCCTCTGGTGCTAGCACCATGTAGCATTGATCCACCTTATCACGCTTAAATAGCTTGTCCAATTCCTTAGCAGAAAGCAAAGCATGTGCCTGTTGTGAAGATTGACCACCTGTATCTTGTTGAACGGGCTCCAAGGTATATCATTTGCCTTCGTGCAATGGAAACCAGCGATCGGAAGGCCAATGTGGTTGTGGGCAAACTTTTTGCAACCATGATTGTCCCAAGATGATGTCAAACTTCGAGTCAAAGATGTAAACAGGAAGATTGTTTTCAATGTATCCTCCTAGATCCAATGTGATGTGTGCTCTTTTGGATATTGCTGTTTGAGCTCCATTAGCTGTCTCCACGTTGCGCTCCATAATGGGTACCACTTGATCAGCTTTTGATTGTAAGCGAGGTGACATGTAATTTGCACTTGCTCCACTATCGATAAGGATCGAGACAGGGTGACCATGTATATAACCTCTGTGCAAAGGTAATCCTGAGACTGTTGTTGATGCACACGTCAATTGACGGGCTAAGAATGTGCGATCCTGTTCCCATGTCATATCCTGTATCACCTCCTCCCTTTGTATTTCATCATCATTGGGTACATCAACAGCGCAAGAATACGATGGAGAAGTGGAATCTCTATTGACATCATTGGTATGGTAAGATTCTACAGAGCGTGTAGCTGATTCAAATTGAGCCTTGTCTAATGCAACTTGGAATTCATCCTGCGTATCCATGGAGTGTAGTTGAGGTTGTGGTTGACGACGACTTGAGCGGGCTGAAGCATCCAATTGCTGGATAAAGGAGTTGATAGCATGATTTCGAGTTGGACAATTTCTCTCCACATGACCCATTGTACCACAATGCCAACAAACGATGTTAGCGTTATGATTGCGACGAGGTCCACCACCACGTCCTCGACCACGACTATTGAATCCCATATTGCTACGACCACTGTTTCGAAAAGGTTGTCGCCAAGAGCCACCACGAGGAATACGAGCACCACCTTGTTGCATACCATACACGGCATCCAGATCCATTGGGTCACCTTGTTCACGGTAGGTTCCACCAGCTATTGTTGCACGTTGTGCATGTGGTGTATCAACACGCATGCCACGAGCAATGTTAGCGGCTGATTCGAAACGCTCAGCAGCGTTATAGGCATCCCTCAAAGTGACTAGGTCCTGTAAAAGCACTTGCATTCTTGCATCATCATTCAAGCCTTGAATGAAACGGTAGATAGCATCCGCCGGATCCATACTTGGTAGCTCTAACATGTGTTTGCGAAAACTAGCAACGTATGCACGAATGCTGCCTTCTGTTTGCTGAGAAATACGATCCAATGCTTCACGTGCAAGCTGTTCAGAGTTGTTCGGCTTAAACTCCTCACGAAAAGCAACACAAAAATCATACCATGTAGATGGCTCATAAGTGTCAGGATCGTTTTGAATCTGCCGCCACCATTCAGATGCTTCTCCTCGTAATAAAGTGGATGCGAAGCGGACCTTTGTTGTTTCAAGCATACGGTCATTTTTGAGACGACAATAGTTGTCGAATGCATGTAACCATCCTTCGACGGCTTGTGCTGTACGTTCACCGTGATAAACATCTGGTGGCACTAATTTGATGCCATCTAACTCATCCGAACCTCGAGATTGATTCCCTTGAGAGGCCTGTTGCTGTAGGAGTTGTTGCAAGGATTGCATGATTACATGGAGTGCTGTATTGTCGGTGACTATAGGTGGCGTCGATGTTGTAGTGGTAGTGTGATCCTCCGCATGGTGTTCTTGTGGTGGATCCATGTTGATGTGCAAGTTCTCTTCGGCAAGTGGTTGTCCAATAGCACTTAAAAAACGTTGACGTAAAGTAGTTGCTTACTGTCTGATGCTGCTTCTGCTCGCTGGCCCGTAAGAGATACGTTGATCTTCTGGAATATAGATGGTCTCCGTATAACGACGAAAAAGTTCTTGTTGCTCTGTATTTAATCCTGCGAGTATCTCTTCTTGAATGGCGTATTGACGTTGTTGTTGTTGCGAGTATAAAGAACTGCAAGGCTTGAATTTTTCTTCCAAAAAGAGCGGCCTTTTAATTCCA
>NW_026695625.1:0-3781 GCF_029851405.1 Lichtheimia ornata | reverse complement strand
GAAGCGGAACCAACGGGGGTTGTGTTAGGAACGAGATACAACTGGGATTGGCCACGATGAACGTGAAACTTGCACCCAAGGTGCAGTTGGCCAAGCCGAGCACATTGCTCTAATAAAAACCCCACGTTTGATTGTAAAGTCTAGAGATACAGGCACCTTTATGTTTTACCTATGCCGTAAGCGTGATGGAGTTGCTTTCTCCTGGTGGATGGTGTCGGCGGCATGAACGGAAAGATGGAGAGCTCAGTGAAATGGCACGTGGTGGTTACACATATGCGTCATTGACAGGTTGCTTCATAAGTGAATGATGATTGCCTTTAGGAAGTACGTAAACAGCATCCAAACATGAAAAAGCTATTCATCATGACAATAACAATGACAATGACAATGAACATTTTGTATGTTTGGTAGGGGAGTCATGGGTTGGTTGCACAATCCAGGAGTCGATCTGCATTGATGTGCACGGACCTGATAGACGCCAATCCCGCCAAAGTAAAATGATGTATAGCTTAATTACAAGATCGAGCGATTGTGGCTATTATTGACCCAAGTGTATAGGATATTGTTGAGGTACATATTTACAACAGTAACTGTAGCAAGCGGGGTGGCGTGTGCTGCACAAATTGGGAAGTGGTAGGAGCAACAACGAGCCCCTTCTTCTTCTTCGCACCCACTTCACAAAGCAAGGTAAGCTTGTCTCCATTGACAAACTACAACACATTAACAGCTGGCATTCCTTTCAATGGACAGCACCAATTGGGCGAACAGGTGGTCAATGACGACACTTTCCAGTTGCAAACATTCAACAACAAGTACGCGCGCGATCTACCCATGACTCAAGCTCCCACTGTAATACAACATGTACGTTCCATCGCTGCATTGCTTTATTATCCAAGTTGGGCATTGTGGTTCTAAAGTTCACGTGTAGTTTGCTATTCTCGCGTTTATACGAGATCCAAGGGGGCGTCGTGTGTCGTGTGTATATTCTTTCCATGGTTGTCATCAAGGAGGTGTAGATGTTCCAACACGTTGTTACTTTGGGTATGTCTACACGAGAAGCGAATGCTATCCTTGTTGTCTTACATTGTATTATGGCACCTATGGCGGCAACAACATACACTGATCTCAAAGCATGAATGCTATACTACGTTGGGTCAAAATGGTACGCATGGTATTGGATCTACAACGCAAGACTTGCTGATTGATGAGTCTTACAAGGAAACAGCAGCAGCACAATATGGATGGCATGGATACAAGGTTATCTGTAGCACCAATGATGGTATCGAAAGATACTTGAAGGTAAAGGGATCATTCTGGGATTGGTTGGATTCAAGTGAACTTACGAAAAGAAATAGCTGGCAACCTTTTTACTTCTATCACTGCAGCACATCAAGGAAGCCAATGTGGTGTACCGTCTGGAGGAAACGGCCCTGTTGTGTTAGCGAAAATGGGTGCGACTCACGGTGCCGTTTGGACTTGAATATGCATTCTCTGCTCGTACGGCTCCATCATTCTGCGGCCTATGCTTTCCTTGCCTGTCGTGTGGGATTTATGGATGGATGTCGTCAAGATTGAATCCTACGGTGCTTACTTTTCACATCGCCAGCAGGGGGGATGGATCATGTCACGTACATGCGGATGAGGATTGTATATGTTGGCGGTTCATCTATTTGGCCAAAGGATTTTACAACTACGGATGATACACGTGCTCAAGTTAAATGCAACCAGGGATTGCTTTGTAACAGCACATTCACTTATCTACACGAGCTACACGCCTTTCAACCTTGACCCACTATCTCGCTATTACGCAAGGCGATGTTTGGACACAGTGGACAGCACCACATGCAATCAACTATCAGCAAGATATATTTGCAATTTCGATGCTGCAATGTTTATTCGCTCTTGATGTTGGGTTATGTTGCGCTATAAACGGATTCTGATTGAAATCGCCAAGGTGTGTAGTGAAACTGTACGACATGCCGAGACTCATTGCGGATGATGCTACGTTATCAGATGATGGCAAATGGGGGGGGGGCCGCTTCGACACTCAACATTCCACTTGAAGGCTCGCGGCACATGATTCAAATCGACAAGGTTGGTGGCTGTGGCAAAGGAATACATGAGGATCGTACATGGCGCTTTGGATACGTGACGATTGTCAATGGATATGGATCATTTCAAGAGAACAAAAATGTTGAGATCAATCATGAGCATCAGGCCCGGCACGGCAGCCGTTCTGAGTACTTGATTGAATGATGGAAAGCAACAATGAAACCACAAGCAATGGACAACAATGGTCTCGCAGTAGCCGATATCGAGATTCATCCCAACAATATCTACACAGTTCATCCATTGTGTCTCACCACCCACACGACATCTGTACTCTTGGCACTATTGAATGAAATGGATCATACGTGAAATACAACATGCTGGATGCCTTCAAATTTGCAGCAGCTTACATCAATTCGATTCGACCCATACAAGGAGACGATGACCCTGTGTTTGGTTATGCAAGGAGCGACATAATAGGGTAGACATTGGCTTGAACGAAAATAAAGAGAGGTCTTTTATGGGTGACAACAATGCCGTTTTGTGATCTATACTACTTTCAAGAAGCAACATGAACCAAGTTTCCTTTGCTTTTATTATTCAATGCTCTTGCTACTTTTGTATCTGCTTACACACTTGCTAAATAAACACGTTATCACGCATGAATAACTCTCACCGCTAACATGTCGGTTTCCTTGAGAGCATCGTGGTTGCGATGCAGTTGCCATTGGCAACATCTGTTTGCTGTACGGGTTGTCGTGTATTGGTGGTTTGGTGTATATGGGTCGGGCTGCTGTAAATGTAGTTGCAGCTTTAACGTGTTGTAAAGTGAAGAGGGTATCATCATTAGCTGGATGCAAAAAAGATAAAGATCAAAGGGCAGGCGGCGTGGGGGAACATGACCTTTTTCAATTCTGAGCTCGAAATCTTTGAGGGCAAATTGCTGGATCTCAATGTTGAAACGTCTTTATGCGCCCATTACTCCTGATTGACCTTCCCTAATACTTCCACGATTTGATATTTGCAATCTGTAGACATTCCGCTGCATGATGATATGCATCTTGCCATGGTTACCATTCGCTTTTTACATTGTATTACCTTCCATTTTGGGAACGTATATGAAACAAGATGTAACTCGATATGCGAATAATCAACCAGGGGCTGATGGTCTAGTGGTATGATTCTCGCTTAGGGTGCGAGAGGTCCCGGGTTCGACTCCCGGTTAGCCCCTTCAAACACTTGAAATGATTAGATGATCCACAAAGGTGGATAGGGATGTTCTTTTTTGAGTTTTTTGTTTTCTGGGTCACGTGATTTTGGTGCTGGTCGTCTCGTTGTTTCTTGTTTTGCGTATCTTTATTGCCATACAGCCGAACGACAAAAAGGGTAGTAGACATTCATATACTATGCGATCAGGGTATGCCCTGAATCGAAAAGCCTTTAGATTGTTGTCGAGTTCAAATGCATTTAAAGGCCTGCATATCCCTTATCACTTATTTTTTTGTCATCCTCCAACTATCTATATCGGTATATACGACACCGTCGTCGTGCTCACGGATGATGTGTACTATATGCCACCTCTACCCAGTACTTTTTAACGGAGGTATTACGAAGGCGGGTTATTATGGATTCTAGTCATCAATTTGCTGGTGTGTTTGTTATTGCATGCATGTTGGTGAGTCTTTATATTACTATTTGCATCATAACAGTGTGTCGAATCAGAGAGGATGAG
>NW_026695624.1:0-3787 GCF_029851405.1 Lichtheimia ornata | reverse complement strand
TATTCAGCAAGCTACTTGTATTTTGGTCCTTTGGAATATTTATGGATGCAGGTATCATTGCTAAATATCGTTCTATGTGTTCGGGAAAGTGTTTACCGTGCATCGTTTATAGGCGAATCATGCCAGGGTCAAAGAGCAACGTCTATAGCATCCTTCAGTGTCAGCTTGCCTTATTACATCGTTCGATGGTTTTCGTTACTGTACCACCTATTGGACACTTCCTTTTATTTGCATCTGCAGCGGCAAGGCAACAAGTTCTATACCTTTTGGTGTCGCCAAGTTTTATCTCGTCTTATTGTGGTCCTAGTTGTTGACAACCCTTTCAATGGGTATCCTGCTACGCATGCCTGTTATCGGTGGCTCATATCAGCTACAAGCAAGAAGCAGCAATGAGCAACAGAGACCACATCTTTAGTGTCAACAACATTTATCTGATCCTCTGGTGTTCTCGTTATTGGCCAATTGATTTCAAGAGCCCTCTTCACCGCACGTATCTTATGGATGTATCACATCAGCAACAAACAACAATGTTACGTGTCCTTTTGGTGCTGTCAAGGTGTATCCATCTCTCATGGCATTCATCATCAAGTATCGCTTGGAGAAACGGCTATCAGGATTGGTCACTGTGTCGACATCTCTACAGCAAGGAAATGTGTTCTGATTACTGGGTGGCATCAGACATCGTGGATTCTCATATGACACTGGCTAAGTATTGTTACCATTACCTCAAAGATAAATTAGTGATATGCAGGTTTATAGGCCCATCATTCCATCAAGCTATAATTTCGCATGCTCTTTGGTGCCATCAAAGTCTCTCCTTACAGCTGTCAATGGCGAATCCTATTGAATTGGAAGACGAAGATCAACATTTGATTTTGGGTGGGTGTCTCAGAAGCAAGCAAGCGATCTCTATCTTATAGTTGTGGTGGTCAAGGATACCGTTTCCATGGTTTTGGAAATCATCTACCTGCAAGTCGTCTCTTTATCGGTGGATCTTCAGAGCAATGTTTTTATCGGTGCCATGGCGGATCTCATTCCTCAAGTATTTGTATGGATACCTTGGACGTTCTCTTACAAGTGAATATTCTCGTGTGTGCTATTTCATCAAGACCGGATTTATTTGTTGCAGTGCATGATGTGTCTCTCCTGACGCCTACCCAAGAAGGTCGCTTGATGGCAGCTACTACTGATATGGCGGATGTCTATTTGCGATGGGTAGAACGGGATGGTGCCTTACTCTTTTGTGTAAAGCATCGTTGGCAGCTATGATTCATTTGCGACAGTGTGGTCAGCCCTATCATGGCCCTATCAATTGCATTTGATGATTACTGCCTTAGCCGTTGGAAGTTAGACTGTTACTCAGTGGCCTTGTGGTAGATATGGGATCATGTATTGCTTTTCGCTCTTATGGGTCGGCCTCTGTGGGCGTGGGATGTTATCCTTTTATCAGACCGAACATGTTGGCTCGAGCAGCACCCATAGAAGATGCTGTTGTTTACAATGGCAGCCCCCGTTATCCGGCTTGGTGCACCGTAGGGGAGAGGGTGACGGTAAAGCCTTCGCGTGGCCATCCTTGTCAGTACATGGGTTTCCATGGAAGCTAATTTGCCACCTTATCATTTATATATTTTTGACGCATTCGTGAGCATCACTAACAGTACTCTACTAGCTATATCAAGTGGTCAAAAGGTACAGGCTGGGAGTCGAACCCAATGAGAGATGATGCCCAAAGTTGCACTACCTGACCAAGAACCTATTCAATAATAGCAGCATTCATTATTACAATAAACTCTTGTTGGCTGTGAGGTATTAACACAGTTCTGAATATGCATTGTCATGGAGTAAGTGTGTCCAAGTGCTGAGGAATGAGCGTGGTTGGTGGTTACCATAGCGATATCGCTGCTTCCTTTTTTTCGTTGCTATTCCCGCTCTATGCTTGGTGTCCACAGGTACATTCAGAGTCCAATGTTGCAGCAAAACTTGTTCCATTGATGTGTTAACTTGTATAGAGGGCAAGTTTGGTTTCAAGACGATGGCTGGTTTGGCGTTTTGTTTCGGCTCAACTATACTACATCATGGTTTTCGGTTTCCAGTAACCAACAACAACGGGTCTTTGTGTATATGGAAAGGCAAGTACAATGAAACAAACAACGAAAAGTGTGTTTATTGTGTGTGTGCTAATAATGAATTGAATAGGTTTCTTTGGTCAGGCAATGCAACTTGGGGCATCATCATCATCTCTTTGGGTTCAAGTCCCAGCCTGTATCAAGTGGTCGCTGCGTCGCTCTGCACTAGCTAAGTGTGCTGGAAAAGCTTCTTGGACCGCGTCCAGGGCTCTATAGGCCTGAGTTGAGTTGAGGATGGGTCGATGACGATGGATTTTTGGAAGAGCATGGTCACCGTGTTGAGGTAAAAGGGAATTTGCAATGGCTCGGCCGTGAATGTGTTGAACCAACACGCTCTTCTCGCGATAGGCTCGTTCTTTGCCTTGAGGATTTCTTTTCATGAGGTGGGAAATGATTGGAAGGATTGGGGATCATTCTTTCTTTGGAGAGGATGAATGAGAACTATGAGCCTGGGCTCTGCGTAAGTGAGCCCTTCCTTGCCATGGATCGAAATGGCCTTGCGTGATTCGTGCAGTGCTTTCTCAAGAACAAGGGATCGCCCGACGTTGCTCGTATGGTGGTGATTTGGTTTGTGAATTCCTTCTGATTTGCTTTCTTCCTTAGAGAGGATCGCCTAACGGTATACCAAATCGTCATCATTCCGGTACCAGATGGTCTAACTTGCCTGCTTTTTACTTATAGAGACGACCATTACGATGATCACCTCATTCACAACAATGACAATGATGACGACAAGGAGATTCAAAAGCAAGCCTGCAAGATCCCATCTTTTCAACTTGTTTATTTTTGGATGTTGGTGTGACGGATGAGATGACGACTGGTGATGAGTACGAGTGGGAATGATGACGGAGGACGACTACGATGATGGTGGTGGTAATGTACAGTAGCAAGATAGCTAGATGAAATAAAGCATTGTTTATTTATTACACGCTTGGACTTTGCTAGCTTGTGGATTACATACTACTGGTTCGAAGATGGAATAATAAAGGTGGTCCGGTTATCGGTCATGCAAGAAGTATATGGCTTTTGCGATACAATAAGGAGGAGTGGGAAGTGGGATGAGCTTGAGAAGAGAAAAAAATGAAGTGATCCCTCCATTGAGTTTCAGGATGAGTGACCGATCAATATGTATATGTATCTTTTTACATATACAAATTGGTTTATGCAGCTCGACTTTCTTCTACATGCAAATGTGATGCATACCTTGACACACCTTCATTATTGGATGCTGTTTACTTACGTACCTTCACAAAAGGCAATCATCATCATCCATTTGTGTAGCAACCTGTCAAGGACGTGTCTGTGTAACCACTACGTGCGGTTTCACTCAGCTCTTCATCTTTCAGTTAATGCAGCCGACACCATCCACTAGGAAAAAGCAACTCCATCACGCTTACAAACATAAAGGTGCCTGTATCTCCAAACTTTACAATGAAACGTGGGGTTTTTATTAGAGCAATGGGCTCGGCTTGGCCAACAGCACCTTGTGTGAAAGTTTCGCGTTCAATGTCGCAACTAGCCCAAAAAATATTTTTTGGTCGTCGTCGTCGAAGAGGTCGACCCCCAGATCCAGTTTGGCTGGTAGTGACATTGCGAAATCTGGGATTGGCAAGCTTGATCGTGAAACTTGCACCCAAGGTGCAGTTGGCCAAGCCGAGCCC
>NW_026695623.1:0-3854 GCF_029851405.1 Lichtheimia ornata | reverse complement strand
GGGAAAAGGCTGAGAATCTCAAAGTTGAAAATCGAGGGGATTTAACGTGGTTGTGATCATACAAATAATCAATGTAATCCTCAAGACCATTGTCAGATTCAATGGGCGACTCGCCATCTCCATCCTCATGATAATCTTGTTGTGGACTTTCCTCGACGTCCATGTCAGCGTGATCTTCATGGCAATCTTGATGTGGGTCTTGTTGATCTGATTCACCTTCACCCTCATTGGCGGCATCCACGTTTATGTCTTCAGGATCATCCATTTCGAAGATACCTTCAGGATCAGCCATTGCGATGATAGCTTCCGCTTTTGCAGCGTAATCGATAACGGATGCGAATTCAGAGCGTGGGGCTTGTCCATATACCAAACGATACGGGGTAGTGTTGATGGGCGATGAATACGTAGTATTCATCGAATAAACCACCTCCGGAAGACCATCAGTCCAATGCTTTGTAGGAAATTCTTTCGTCCATATGGCCATTTTTGTTTGAGCGTCAAGTTTCCACGCTCAACACATCCTTGGGATTGGGGATGGTATGATGAACTTGTGATAAACTTGATGCTTGGCCATTTGCTTGGGATGTCGTCAACCTATCAGGCATTGGTGCTGTCAATTAAATGGTGCCAGTAAAATCTACAAAAAACTTACCATGTGGTCTGCAGTGAATTCACCGCCATTGTCGCTCTGAAGTTCATCGGGTGGGCCAACCTCGCAAAAGAGAGCATGCAACTTCTTACCAACTTCGCTAGCTAACTTGTATAGAAGTGGATACGCCCACGAGTACTTGGTCCGGTGGTCCTTCACGTGGAGGATGTATCTCATATCACCCGTAGGAGTCGTTTTGCCACCAAAGTCAACAAGATCCATCTAAAGTTGTTATTGGTTACCATACACGTCCGGCCCAAAGATGCATCAGTGTTTGTAATGCACCAAGCATGTACCTGAAGCTTTGAGAGGAAAGATTCCACATGGATAGCTCGTGCCGAAGTCTTGATCTGCTTCTTTGGCTGGGTACGTGCACAAGTGCTACAATGATCGATTACATCCTTGACAAATCTTGAAGGGCAATACAGTAGTCCTTGAACTAGAAGGGTGATACGATTAGGGTGCTATGATGTCCATAGTAGTTTAACGTTAGCACATACCTTGAACTTCATGGCATCTCTTCGTCCATGACATGTTTGCTCATGTGCACTTGCAATCATGTCGTAAAGGTGTTCCTTGATCGCGATGTACTTGCCAGCATTTCTATTGCCCTCCTTACGAACGATGCAAGTTGTGCCACCAGGAAGGACCTTGAGGTTGAACGTGTTACGTACCCACCACTGGAAATTTGCCTCGTGTGATCCAGTGGGTTGTTTTCCCTATGCGCTTATACGTTCGAATGTCTGCCAAAATACAAGGATAACAACCAACATTTAAATTACCTCAAGCACTCGCTTCATATCCTTGTACATCTTGAGGGTTATGAATGTCTTATCACTTTTTCGTACGTTGGTGGTGGACGTCATCTTTGGATCACTAGGCCTGGGATTCGCAACGTAGTCATCCATAAGCTTGGCAAACTTGGCTTTCGATAGCCATCCGCGTTCGGCACCGAGAAAACTGGTATTGGATGTTGATGTAAGTATGTAGGCCACGAAAGGTAGGGGGAGTAATTCTGGTTTTATCATTCTTACAAGCGCATGCAATATATATGGCGACATGAAAAATATGCATCAGTGGTACAAGCTAATTGCTGCAGGTATTTTTGATGCTAAAGTTTGTTCCATTTCCATTTACGTACATCAAATCATATCCCGCTGATCGCTTTGAGGGGATAATTGTCTCCGCGCTTACTAATGCCGATTAGTAATAAAGATCTGAGTTATCGGCTCTTTCCGAACATGTGATATTGATGGATCGGGTTACGTTCACACCACTGCTATCATTCCGTGAACCATGACTCAGCTTTTTCTATTTACTTCCATGCTCTATTTTAGTCCTCTGACTAAGCCCTATTGCTTACTACACTCATCAATGTAATATGAGCTACAATGATTAACATGTAAACGCATTGTCATGAAACAGGATGCTTGGATGAGGGTGAAGACTATTTCCAGCATGCAATTGGATGCCATATTTGCCACATGATGAAGGGCTTAAGGCTTCTAATTTTATTTATAGCATGCTACGACATTAGTTCTCGATGGCTATATAATGAAAACACCGAAACCAGCACTATATCACAACCTGAATGCACTACGATTTATGACCTTGAAATGTGCTAGCACATTTTGAAATACTCGAAATGACCTAGGTAATCCTTGAAATGTGCTAGTACATTCCGGGTACTTGAAATGTCCTAGTCCATTTTCGAATCTTCAAATGTGCGGATCCTCGAAATGAACGCTCATAAGCTGTATTTTGTTGATGGGCCTGGTGGTACAGGGAAGACGTACCTCTTTAATAGTATCCTGGATGTGGTTAGGCGAGCCGGAGATGTAGCTATTGCTGTAGCTATAAGCGGCACTGCTTCAGTACTTCTACATGGGGGTCTTACAGCACACTCAACGTTCGAGTTACCTCTTGATCTTCATGGGACCACTTATTGCCTCTTCACTTCAAGATCTCCAACAGCTCGGCTACTTAAAATGGCAAAATTGATCATATGGGACGAAGCCTCGATGATCAGCCGAGATGTAATTGAAACAGTGAATCGCAGCTTACAAGACCTCATGAAAAGTGAGAATGCTGAGCTCGAGCGGGATCATTGAAAAGATAGGGGACCACATTTTATATACTATATATACATAAATATATGTAGCTAAATAAGGAAACTGGGCTTTAAATAAAACCCCGACATGGTAACTGCATGCTCCGAAACGATCTAAAACAATCTCAAAAAGCAGTCACATAAGAAATTGATGCCCAATTTTGTACCTAAAGAAGGCTAAACCAAAGCTATACACTTGAGGGACCATGGCTTATTCGTCGACACTTCTATCAGCTTTTCATACCACTGCTAATGCTGTGGATTAAGAGAGCAAGTCCAAAAACCTTGTAGATGATGAGAAAAACACACCCAACTTTGACCTTCATTTTCTCGACAGCCAATCGCCTAAATGACTTGCCAACCATTGTCGGTGGTGATATAGAGTCGTAGTATTTTGGTGAAAGTGCCAAAATCGCAATACAGGCTTTGAACACTTCTATTTTTGGCGCTTGCGTGGGTTACCAGACCGAAATGTGAGGAGGTTGCCAGTTCGAAAGTTTGGTTTAATGGTCAACATTCTTCTCTGTTGACCAAGAGGTATGGGTTCGATTCCCGGGGAGTACCTTTTTTACTATGAGTGATGTCTATATTTTGTTCCTTTTTTTTGAAGTTGTGACTTCGTAAGTGAAAACTTTTTAGGTGGCTGTGGGGCCCGATGGTTGTTGCTCTCTCTTTCTCTTCTTTCTTTCATTCATTGATCATTATGCCTGTTGTTAAGAATCATACTAAGCAAAAGCGTGCTCAAACCATTTGGGATTTCACAAGCAAATTTCCTGATAGTTTGACTGTTGAAAGGTTTGTTTACTGAATTATTTGGGCAATAAAAGTAGTCATGTATTAATCTCTATGCAGATGGTTATACGATGAAGGGATTTACTGCAAGTCGATGAAGTGCAAGGCTGGAATTGACATGAGGTTAATTGAAGTCAAGAAAGATGGACAACCAAACCTCATATGGAAGTGCACCCATCGCCGATCTGAAAGCTGCAACCGTCAAAAGAAGTCTATTCGTGAAGGAAGCTTTTTCTCAGGGCTCAAGATCAGCATGTGTGGTGAACCAGTGATTAAGATCGGTCATTATCACATCTCAGACAA
>NW_026695622.1:0-3878 GCF_029851405.1 Lichtheimia ornata | reverse complement strand
ATCCACCCAATTTGGGTAGTTTTTCCCTCATAACATGGGCGCATTTGGTTCGATTAAGTTCGGGTTTTTTTCCCAGATTTCGTATTGCGGCGTCCATATGTGACCAAATTTGGAGGAACATCGGAGTACGTTTTTTACATCGTATGCCGATATGGTCAATTCAGTGAAAAGGAGACGTTTTTATTTCGGCGATTTCTTGCCAATCAGAGGTCGGAGATACAAAGGGTTACCAGCAGTGGATTGTCGAGGTCCGAATGTATATATGGGTAAGGTTTTATGAAGAACAAGCGACATTCACAACTTTTTGCAGTGCGTAGAAATGTGGTCCCCTATCTTTTCATTCAACCCGTACCTATTCGGGTAGCAGGGAAGTATCGCCCTGAGCATATGTGTATATATGACACTCACCGCCCAATTTGCTTGATAGGAATGACCTGGTTTCGTGCCCATGGTATCCGTATTGATCATACTGATTCCAGTATTATCATACCTATCAAGCATGGCAATGGGTCGGTGGTGTTGTATGGCAACGAAGCTGAAGACATGGACGAGGCATTTGAAGACGAAGCTGGTGCTGTGTTCGCGGTGAATATCACTGGTGGTGGCAATGAGCAAGGCAATGTTGACAAGGAAGAAGAACATGTTGACGTTTTCATGACGAGTGTTGCGGACAAGTCGCATTGTGCTGTTGAGGACCCTCCTGATGACGATGCAAGCAAACTTTTACGTTATTACAAGGAAGAGTTGTTGGGGAATGCAAGTGTGACCGGAAATGATGATGAATCCATGCCAGCGGAGATTACCGATCTCTTGGATCATTATCAGCATTGCTTCGTGGAAACCAGTGGATTGGGCCGTGTCCATGGATACGAGCATCACATACCACTCCATGACTTCACCCCTGTTCGTTCCAAGCCTTATCGATTGACATGGGAGGAAGAGGAGCACTTGAGGAAGGAGTTGGCCACTATGACGGATCTTGGTCTTATACGTCCATCCAAAGGAACTTGGACTTCTCCCATCTTTTTCGTTCGCAAGAAGAGTGGTGAGCTACGACTTGTTATTGACTACCCGCAATTGAATTCCAAGACCATGAAAGACGCATATCCACTCCCACATTTGGACGACTTACTTGGATCAATGGCTGGTGCCCAAATCTTTTCGACTTTGGATGCTGCCAGCGGGTACTGGCAAATACCCTTGGCTCAAGAAGCGATCGAGCTAAGTG
Source organism: Lichtheimia ornata (assembly GCF_029851405.1). NCBI lineage: Eukaryota > Fungi > Mucoromycota > Mucoromycetes > Mucorales > Lichtheimiaceae > Lichtheimia > Lichtheimia ornata. The sequence continues at coordinate 2,650 of NW_026695622.1, read as the reverse complement.
GTTTTGTCACCAAGTATGGTACATATGAATTTACGGTCATGCCGTTTGGTTTAACTTCTGCACCAGCTTGTTTCCAACGCACGATGACAAGCATCCTTGGACCTTTTATTGGGAAATTCGTCTTTGTCTTTATTGATGATATCATCATCTTCTCTTCAAGTCTACAAGAACACATCAAGCATCTTGAACAGATTCTACAAGTATGCAATCAAGCTGGCTTGCGATTGAAACGAGCCAAATGTGAATTTGCTCGCACCTATGTGGAATACCTTGGTCACATCGTCTCACGTGAAGGTTTGCTGCCATCCCCAAACAACGTGGTCAAGATCCGCAAAATGTTGCCTCCAAGAAACATCGATCAAGTAAGGTCATTTGTTGGTATGGTGAATTACTACCGACGTCACATTCCAGATTGTGCTGCCATCATGCATCCTATTTCCAAATTATTGAAGAACAAGAACAAGAAACCATTCTTTTGGGGCCCTGATCAAGAGACCGCTTTTGTCCACATCAAGATTATCCTTACTGGTCCACCCATCTTATCTTATCCCGATCGAATGCAAGTACCCATATTAACCACTGATGCATCGGGTGAAGCTGTCGGTGCCATTTTATCGCAAAGCCCCGATGGAAGTGATGAGGATGAAACTGTTGTCGCCTACGAATCCCGAGTATTGCGTGGACCTGAGTTAGCCTATGCCGCTGTTCATCAAGAAGCATTGGCGATCGTTTGGGCCGTACACAAGTTTAGGCATTTCTTAGCCGGGCGCCATTTTATCCTTCGCACCGATAATTCAGCTCTTACGTATATTTTATCCAACACCAAACCGAGCCCCAAGTTACAACGATGGGCAGCTGCTCTGCTGGAATACAACTTTACAATTCAACATCATCCTGGCAAGCGAAATCCAGCAGACGCACTTTCTCGACTTCCTTTAGAACATTAGACTAGATGATTGATGATCCATTCCTTTTATGCTGATGATTACGATGACAAATTATGATAACATTTAAGAGTGCTGTGTCTATGACTTTCAATTTATGATATAAAAGACGTCAATGATTAAGAAATAAAGAACATCTATCTATTATCATCTTCTTTCACATTTATATATATACAAGACTCTTGATTCGATCCTACTCACTTTATTTATTGGCTACTGTTATACTTCAGGCGATTGTTCGCCTTATTCTCTACCCATCTTCTTTCATTATGGAGTATCCTTACTACTTGGCCTTATATTATTATATCACGGAAGGTCGTTACCCTCATGGTGCGGATGAGTCTACCAAGCGCAAGATAAGGTATCAAGCACAACGTTTAGAAGCATACCAAGGAAGGCTATACCGCAAGAACAACGATCCCACATACTTTGGGCCTGAAGTCCTTCATCAAGGCAACATCGAAGAAGTCGTCAAACAAGTACATAATGAAGGCCATTTCGGTGAAGTTAAAACATGGCAACGCATTCGTGAAAACTTTTGGAGTCCTGGTCTATCACACTATGTCAAAGATTTTGTCAAAGGATGCCAAACGTGTCAATTTCGACAACGTGTTCCAAGGCGGCGTTATGCTCAAGCACATCCCATCAAAACACCAACACGTCCATTCTTTATGATCGGCTGTGACGCAGTAGGTCCCACTTTAGAGCCAACAAGACATGGAAATCGCTATCTATTGGTTGCAATTGATTACTTGACAAGGTGGCCGGTAGCAGCTGCAGTGCCCAATATCAACGAGGAAACAACGGCAGACTTCTTATTTAATCACGTGGTGAAGACCTATGGTGTCCCTTCATATATTTTGACGGATCGAGGATCCAATTTTACATCAGCATTTGTACGGGAATTCTTACAAGATATGGGTTGCAGGCACATTACTACCACGGCATACCGCCCTCAAAGCAATGGTCTATGTGAAAGATTGAATCAAACGTTGACTCAAACAATTGCCAAGATAGCAAGGGATGATGACAAAACCGATCGATGGGATGAGTACGTTGATATGGCGTTATTGGCAATTCGTACAATGCCAAATGAGTCAACTAAGTTTTCACCATCCATGTTACTTTTCGGGTATGAATTACGCACTCCCGCGACATGGCCCGCCCCAAGGATTGATTATGTGGAAGGTGAAATTGAATTGGAGATTGCTCAGCGTACGCAGGTGATTAAACATCTTTCCGAAACGAGTCGAGAACAAGCGAGAGCACGAGTCAAGGAAAGGCAAGCACGTGACAAACAGCGATACGACCAATTTGTGGCTCCCCGACGACGTTTTCGAATTGGAGAACAAGTCTTAATGCGCGACAAGGCACCAGTTGGCAAATTCAGTGATAGGTGGATCGGGCCCCTTACCGTGACTAAGGTCAATAGTTTGGGTACCTACCATTTGGCAGGACCATCATCAAGAAGATTGGAAGGCGCGGTGCATGGAGACATGCTGGTACCTTATTATCATCGCAAGAACATGGTACCCGATGTTCAAGTACAACGTGCTGCAGAGAAATTTCAAGCTTGGATATCTCGTTCAAGGATGGAATAGCTTTCTTCACGTAGTAGTTTGGCTTTGCGGCGGGAGAGATGACAAGGCTGAAACCTAATGATAAACCAAACTACTACTACCTATGGTAAAAATAATGACGTCAAG
>NW_026695621.1:0-3892 GCF_029851405.1 Lichtheimia ornata | reverse complement strand
CGTGCTTTGCCAGATGCTACGGGTGAAGCAATTTCGAAGTTCATGCATGAGGAGATCGTTATGCGTTTTGGTTGTCCACATGAAATTGTCACGGATCGTGGTGCAAATTTTCTTTCCAACATTCTCGCCCTTTATCTTGGTCGCATGAAAATCCAACACAAGCGCACATCGGCTTTTCATCCGCATACAAATGGCAAGGCTGAACGCACAAATGGAATCCTCAAGCAAATGCTACGCAAGTATGTCAATGGTGCCATTCATCGTTGGGATGAATTTGTGGATACTACTGTTTTTTGCCTGTCGCATTCGCAAGCATCGTACCACTGGTCTTAGTCCTTTTTACATGGTATATGGTCAAGATCCTGTTCTCCCTGGTGATACCTTGCAGCCTATGGTCCTTTCAAACCCATCTGATGATCCACAAGCACTTACAGACTCTCGTTTACCTGATTTGCGTAATTTACGTGATTCACGCAACAAGGCTATTGATCGACTTCAACGCAATGCACAACTTGACAAACAACGTTGGGATGCTTTACTCAAACCACAAGATTTCTCTATTGGGGACATCGTTGCTATGCGACATGAGAACAAGCTTAGCCTTGAATACAACTGGAAAGGCCCTTATCGCGTCATTGGCAAGAATCAAGAATACCATACCTACAAGCTCGAAGACATGCAAGGCAAAATTTATGCATCTATGGTACACACCGATCGCCTAAGGCCTCTTAACGTCAAGAACCCAATTCCTGAACCATGGTATGATCCTGCTTCCTCACGTACTCAAGAACGTCAACGTCTCGCTCAAGCTGCAAGTACGCACGAGGACGTGCAATAATCTGGAGAGGGGGTATTGTCGGGGTATTATGCGCTGGCGCAGCAATATTCCTTTTGACAACATCAACTTCTTATACTCAGCAGGCGCAGCAGTACTTCGCCACAACATCATAGATAGCCATCCCATATAAATATCCCCACCACACAATATGAATAAACATCATCTCTTTACGTTACAAGTACTTCTTTATTATCATACGTCGTTGCTATTGGCTACGGTCACATCCGCCAAAAAGAAAGCTCGACACTTTCAAGGTGAAAAGGTTTTCTTAGGTGGCTGGGGAGTAAAAGTTTTTTTCTCTCTTTCTCTTACTTTCATCACTTTTATCGCAATGGCTGTTGTTAAGGATCATTCAACTGAAAAACGTCGTCAATCGCTATGGGATTTCACTAAGCAATTCCCTGACAGTATTACTGTTGAGAGGTATGTTCGACGTGAACATGTATTGGTGGATATGCATTTAAATTAGATTATAGATGGTTGTATCAAGAAAAGGTTTATGTGCAATCCATGAAGTGCAAGGCTGGATACAACATGAGCATGATCGAGATTAGCAAGAATGGGCATCCCCAACTCGTGTGGAAATGCACCCATAGACCCTGTGAAGATTGCAATCGGCAGCAGAAGTCACTTCGTGAAGGCAGCTTTTTCTCTGGCCTCAAGATTGGTATGCATCAAGTGCTTGGGATCATTTGGCTTTACCTTTATAAGGTCGAGATGAAGGGTATTAGGGATTTGACTGGTGCTAGTGCTCCAACTGTGCGCACAGTCATCCACCTGCTTTATAGATTGATGAACGCCGATATCAAGGATGAATATATGACTATCGGTATGCTCGAGTATATGAAAGTAGCGTTGCGTAGTTATTAATTGTGCCAATTTAAAATAGGTGGAAAGGATAGTGATGGGAATTCCATTATTGTTGAGGTGGATGAATCAAAATTCGGAAAACGCAAGAGTCATCGAGGCCATCGTGTTGAAGGTGTTTGGGTTGTTGGGGGCGTTGAGAAAACTCCTGAGCGCAAGTTGTTCTTGACCACTGTCGAAGACCGCAAGAAGGATACACTCCATTTGATCTTGGGAAACTACATCAAGGCAGGTAGTGAAATCCGTACCGATTGCTGGAAAGGATACTGTGGTTTGTCGCGTTTGTCTGGTAAGCAGTACCGTCATATGACTGTGAACCATGCAAAGGAGTTCAAAACCGTGACTGGTGTGCATACCAATACCATTGAAGGTAAGGTTTGGTACCATGTTAAGGGATACTTGTAATAACTGATTTAATGCACTAGGTACATGGAATGGCATCAAGTCCCTTATTCGCACCCGCCATCGTACAGCTCCAACAATGAAGTACCGCCTTGCTGAGTTTATCTTCCGGCGCAAGCACGCAAATGACCTTTGGGGTGGTGTTGTCAAGGCATTAAAGGAGGTATCTTTTGACAAGTTTGCTGCACAAGATGATGTAGATGAGGAATTCATTTACACAGAAGTGCGTCGTGAATGTGCCGATTTGGATCACGATGATTCGGAGTTTGGAGGTACATCGTATGACCTGTAGTACTATATTTATGCTAACTTCGTTTATAGATGAAGATGGATGGGAGACTGAAAGTGAGTGTGAGGAATGGGTTTGGGATGGTGGAAGGTGCTAGGTGCTTTCCAACAGGACAAGGACAGGGAACAGGAAAAGAGGTGAAGATGATGATGATGCCTACTGATCGGGACAGCAGTGCAAGGAATAGAATGTGATGGGACACAAAGAGAGAGAGAGATGAGCCAAGAGGTATGGAGGATAAAGAGGACCAAGATAACTGACTAAGGTTTATTGCATGATGAATCGGTGGATATATATATGTGAGTAAGATCAATAATACTAAAAGAGATGGGTATGTGATATGTCTAAAGATGATGAGGCAATAAACCTATGATGATGGAATATGTAATCTAGCTAAGAAGGATGTGTCAAATGAAAGGAAGGAGTGTGCCAATATAGCCAAGAAGGACATGTCAAGTCATGACAGTGAGCATGAAGATGATGAGCAAGATGGCAGTTATAGGCTAGTCAACCGTAAAAGAAAGCAACGTCGTAACTAGATTGTTCTTTGCTATTGGAAAATCATAAATTTATAAGTTGCAACTGGTAGGAGTAATGTTATCCATCATAGCATTGAAGCACAATGTAGTGTAAGGCACCTATCTACAACGATGATGAAGACTTTGGGGGCGATTGCTAATTTATTTTTAAGCGCCGATACAAATAAATTTTCCATTTAGACCCTGGCATCGGGGAGCAACTCCTGTGTAAGTTTTATGCACGTAGGGCACGATTTCACTGCACCTCAGACTGGGATGGTTCTGACTTAGTCGGATTTTAAGTAAAATTTCCTGGGTTTTCTACCATATCTTCTGATCTATCATAGCTACCTTCATGCGGTTTGCTTTCGCAATTTCGGATGGCCCGGGGGCACATTGATATCAATTCCGAGGGGTATCGGAGTACATTTTGTGTACCAGGTTCAGCAAGGTCGAATTTTAGACATAATACCACGAAAAGAAACGGCGTTATCTCCCCACTGCGAGGTCGGAGGCTCAAGCGGACTTTATGACAGGAATCCCCATATTTGGAAGTATATATAGCATGGTTGACGAATGTACCAGGTACAATGCGTAGGTGGGTACATTGGATGGAAATGTGGTGACCTATCTTTTCCTTCAACCCTCAATGATGTTCCCTTTGGTGGCAAAGTGGTTGTCTTTGGTGGTGATTTTCGCCAAACACTTCCTGTGGTAAAGGGTGGTACCCGTACACAGACCACTGCTGCAAGTATCTCCCGATCTTACCTTTGGCAGCATGTACAAGTATACCGCCTCACTATCAACATTGTCGTAGACACAGCTTAATCATCATAAAGTGGTTCCCACAGCTGTCATTTAATTCTCCTTCTCATCTCATGTTTGTCACACCTACATTCTCCCACGCATAAATCTTATCCTATATGGCTGTCAGGTACATGGGCACAGACGCGTACGTAAGATTATGGGTATATCGAG
>NW_026695620.1:0-3915 GCF_029851405.1 Lichtheimia ornata | reverse complement strand
GCTCGCTCATAGATCAAAGAACATTTAGACTTATAGATTAGACTTTTATTGCATCCAAATTTTCTAGCTGCACTCGCTCAATAAAGCGGAGAAATTAGATCACAGCATTCATGTGTCAGGTTTGAGCTAGTCCTCCGGACTAGCTCTCCAGAGTGATGTAATCTCTCTTTGACCGTAGCTCAGTCAAATCAGCTCGGATCAACCTACTTTAATCATGGAAATGAATGTCTGGAGCAGGGGCATCGTTCCCATGCAGTGGATCTCGCAACAATGATGATTGGATAAAAGTGGCCGTTAGCTAGCAATACATGCCTGTTCCTAGATGATCCATAAAGTAATTATACATTGACCCTTTCATTCATGCAAACGTAGCTGTGTTACACAACACGACCCTCTGCATCTTTGCTCGGTCAGGGTCTAGCTACTTCACAATGAACAAAGACCACTCTTCTTATAGCATCACACTTACAAACATAAAGGTGCCTATGTCTCCAAACTTTACAATGAAACGTGGGGTTTTGAATAGAGCAATGGGCTCGGCTTGGCCAACAGCACCTTGTGTGAAAGTTTCAAGTTCAATGTCGCAAACAGCCCAAAAAATATTTTTTTGGGGTCGTCGTCGTCGAAGAGGTCGACCCCCGGATCCAGTTTGGCTGGTGGCGACATTGCGAAATCTGGGATTGGCCACGATGGACTTCATAGTTTGACACAAGATCGCTTTCACCCCGCCGAGCAACATGGTTCTATTAGAGACCCCTCGTTTCATTGTAAAGTTTAGAGATACAGGCACCTTTATGTTTTACATATGCTGTAAGCGTGATGCTATATGAAAAGAGTTATTTGTTCATTGTAAAGTAGTATGACTACAATAGAGCCAAAGATACATAGGGACGTGTTGTGTAACTTGAGTCAGTCAGCACAGGCGATGCATGATACTTGTACACTATGTAGGAGTAGTTCCTAAAATGCCCATTCCTCCCGTTCACCTTTGTTGCCCAATCCAATGCATGTGAATGATTGTCCTGCTCCAGCCCATCATGCCCATCATTAAACTTTCATGATTCAAGAGGTTTTGGCTGAACAACAGTCAAACACAAAACATCATCCAATTTCAGAGAAATCAATTTGATTGATTATATGTAAACTACGACTTGATAGCCCATTCCTCCCATTCACCGTTGTTGACCAATCCAATGTATGTGAAGGGTTCCCCTGCTCCAGCCCATCATGCCCATCATTCAACTTCCTTGATCCGAGAGGTTTTGACTGAACAACGCTCAAACAAAGAATGGTCATACAACAGCAGAAACATCAAGTTAATTTCCAGCTCTTCCACTCCCACTTCTTCGCTCTTCCTCCCATTCTTAACTGTTGGTGCATTCCAGTACATACAACCACCTGCGAACGATTGTCCTGCCTCAACCCATCATGACAACTCTCTTGATCCGATTGTCTTTGACTGAATGGCAAGTTCATGGGCGTGTACGCAGCCTTCATGCCACTCTTCTACAGCACTCGAAACTCTTGACACTACGCCTTCTCTTGTCCACCACTTTACCACAACCCAATTGTAACAGCTTCATTCCAGCAGTTGCCATAAGCATTACCTATACTCCATTATCTCAAATTACTTGCATCAACTTGCCTTGCAGCTTTTTTTTGCGTCAACAGCAGATAGCCATTGTATAGAAGCAGCTTTATTTACGTGTAGCAACTTGCTTCAATACATGCGAATTCCTATGGATATACATAAGGATATGGATATGGATATGGGTATGGATGAGGATATGGATATGGACATGGTATGGATATGGATGTTGGTTTGGTACATGAGGTGGATAGAATTGAGTATACACAATGCATGGAAAAAGAGTGTAGACATTGTCCATTTGACCTTGTTGCTATCATCCTCAACGCTTGGTACATTCAACTATCGCACTTTACAATGTCAAACGACTGCTTAAAAGAGGATAATGAGTTACTCAAGGGGTGGCTGCTACTGCTAATGCTTTTCATGCAATCCAAAACGAATACATAATACGTTTTTGCTTGCATGACTACTCTCAGATGAAGAAGTTGACTTCGGGAAAATAGGACGAGAACACGCCTATATCACGTGGATACGGTTACATCCTCCACACATTTTTTCAATTGGATGAACGTGCCAAAGCCTTTGCATTGTATGCAGCATGCATACACTGTTTCCGGAAACATTTTGCGTATGCCTTGTGTAACATTTTGCGTACTTCCTTTGAAATCTTTCACGCCCCAAACGATAAACCATTTACCTAGTGTCAAATTTGAAGTTTGCGCACACGTAGTCTATGACGCATGATCAATGCGCAATACATACACATACATTTTATTAAATAGGTTTTCTATTCAAGCAGTCGTCAAACCTAGCGACAGAGTATTTGCAAAACCCCTTGAGATCACTGACAAGAACCTGATTGCATGCCATCTGAATCCTGGTTGTCAATGTTTCTTCCTCCAAAAGCTGCTCTCTCTTGAGCTTGCTCTTGCAAACAGACCAAAATTGTTCAATAGGATTTAGCTCTGGTGAGTAGGCAGGGAGATAGAGGCAGCGGTATCCACGATTTTCTATGTGTTTTCGGATGTCGTCGTGTTGATGGATAGGGGCATTATCCATCACAATGTAGTTGCCTTTAAACTCTTCATGTCGATCTAAGACATCCATAGTGCTTGAAAGGAAGTTAAAATAGTGGCCAGTAACAGTTCCACGTTTGCTTGATGCCTTGCCCATAGTTTGGCTACTGCCAGCTGTTTTACGTTTCTTGGATGGAGCCAAAGCCTTAGGACGTCTTACTGACACGTTCACCACACCAAATGGCGAGATAGCACCAAGAATGGTTGTAGTCAAGGCCCTAGTTTTAGGAACCTTGACAACTGCCCGAGATCCTTTCTTTGACCAAGCATACGAACGCTTCATGTTGATATGGAAGGCGGCTTCGTCAACAAAAACACAATTGCTAAGGTAGTCCATATCCGTTTGCAACCATTTTGCCACCCACTCATATCGAGCTTCAATCTTTTCAGGGCTGTTTCTTTCGATCGAATGGAAATGGGCACGCTTTAGGCTAATCTTGCACTTGTTGGTCATAAAATCATGCAAGGCAGACTTCTTGATATCAAGATCAGCAAACTTTTCAGTTAGGCTTTCCATAATTTCATCCAATACAAGCGAGGGCTTTTCATCGATAAGGTCAAGGAGGAATTCTTTGTGTTCGTCAATCAACTTTGGTGGTCGTCCTGGTGGTCTACCACCGCCACTTTTCTTCGTGATATTATCCTGTGGGTCTTTTTGATCTTGCTGAACCCAATATTGTGCCGTGCGTGGTTTGATTTGTAGTTGTAATGCCGCAGCTCGCACTGACATGCCTTTCTCATACACCAAGAAAAAAAGCTCCTCCTTTTCCTCGTCCTTGTAGCATCGGTACGTTTTCCTTGTCGTTGTAGTCGTTGTAGTTGTTGCAGCATTTTCATCGATGTCACCTTTGGGTATTTTAGAGATAACTGGCTCAGGTGGTTTCATATCCATATATTGATCATAATCGGTGATTGCTTCAACAGGATCCATATATTGATCATAATCGGTGATTGCTTCAACAGGGTAGAGATGGCAATCACTCTCCATCATAACAACATCTGTTCCATCTTCGTGCATCATGTTTCCTTGCCCATCTTCATGAACGAACGATACCATTTTGACTAGTATGAATAAAAAAAGGTGTTGGTGATAGGTTTGCAACTTACGCAAAATATAAAGCTCGATATGTGCCAAGCATTTCTTTGCTACGGCGTGAATTTTGTATTTGGCAATTGGCAGATTCATTCATTTTAGGAGCGCAATATGTTACACAAAATTTGCGCAAAAGGTTTCCGGAAACAGTGTAC
>NW_026695619.1:0-3923 GCF_029851405.1 Lichtheimia ornata | reverse complement strand
ATCCCACGCCCACAGAGGCCGACCCATAAGAGCGAAAAGCAATACATGATCCCATATCTACCACAAGGCTACTGATGAACAGTCTGACTTCCAACGGCTAAGGCAGTAATTCTCAAATGCAATTGATAGGGCCAAGATAGGGCTGACCACACTGTCGCATGTAAATCATAGCTGCCAACGATGCTTTACACAAATGAGCAAGGCACCATCCCGTTCTACCCATAGCAAATAAACATCCGCCATATCAGTAGTTGCTGCCATCAAGCGACCTTTTTGGGTTGGCGTCATCAGAGACACATCATGCACTGCAACAAATAAATCCGGCCTTGATGAAATAGCATACGCGAGGATATTGACTTGCAAGAGAACGTCCAAGGTATCCATACAAGTACTTGAGGAATGAGATCCGCCATGGCACCGATAAAAACATTGCTCTGAAGATCCACCGATAAAGAGACGACTTGCAGGTAGCTGATTTCCAAAACCATGGAAACCGTATCCTTGACAACCACAACTATAAGATAGAGATCGCTTGCTTGCTTCTGAGACACCCACCCAAATTCAAATGTTGATCTTCGTCTTCCAATTCAATAGGATTCGCCATTGACAGTTGTAAGGAGAGACTTTGATGGCACCAAAGAGCATGCGAAATTATAGCTTGATGGAATGATGGGCCTATAAAACTGCATATCACTAATTTATCTTTGAGGTAATAGTAACAATACTTAGCCAGTTTCATATGAGAATCCACAATATTTGATGCCACCCAGTAATCAGAACACATTTCCTTGCTGTAGAGATGTCGACACAGTGACTAATTCTGATAGCCGTTTCTCCAAGCGATACTTGATGATGAATGCCATGAGAGATGGATACACCTTGACAGCACCAAAAGGGCACGTAACATTGTTGTTTGTTGCTGATGTGATACATCCATAAGATACGTGCGGTGAAGAGGGCTCTTGAAATCAATTGGCCAATAACGAGAACACCAGAGGATCAAATAAATGTTGTTGACACTAAAGATGTGGGCTCTGTTGCTTGGTTGCTGATATGATCCACCGATAACAGGCATACATATAGGAGGGTATCCATCGAAAGGATTGTAGGCAACTAGAACCACAATCAGACGAGATAAAGCTTGGCGACACCAAAAGATAAAGATGTTGCTTGTTGTTGCAGACGCCAATAAAAGGAAGTGTCCATGAAGTGGTAACGAGAACCATCGCACGATGTAATAAGGCCAGCTGATACTGGAAGATGCTAAAGACGTCGCTCCTTGACCCTGGTATGATTCACCTATAAAAGATTCACGGTAAACAGTTTTCCAAATCCATAGAACGATACTTAGCGATGATAGCAGCATCCATGAATATTCCAAAGGACCAGAAGATAAGTAGCTTGCTGAAGAGCCCACATGCTATGATAAAAGAGGAGGTTGGCAGGTGTTGTAGAAACGAATGGATCATCAATTACCAATAGTAGCTATATGAATGAATCCCTGTCGACATCCAATGACAGCATCATCCATCAAGAATGCAAAGGGCACAAGACAAATAGCTCGCTGAAAAGCTCAGATAATATAACAGATTAGTAGGCGCTGAAAGAAAGAATGAATAACTATTTACCAATGACAGCTTCATCCATGAGAATTCCAAAGGACCAGAAGACAAGTAGCTTGCTGAATAGACCACATACTATAATAAAAGAGGAGGTTAGCAGGCGTTGAAGAAAAGAACGGATCATCATTTACCAATGATAGCCATACGCACGAAAACATGTAGACATCCAATGACAGCTGCATCCATAGCAATCCCAATGCTCCAGAAGACATGCAGCTTGCTGAATATCCCACATACTATAATAAAAGAGAAGGTTGATTGGGATTGGAGCCAAAACACGGATCATCCACTATTTACCAATGATAGCCATACGCACGAAAACATGTCGACATTCAATGACAGCTGCACCCATGAAAACCCCAAAATGACCACGAGACAAGTAGCTTGCCGAATAGTCCGCACACTATAATAAAAGAGGATGTTGGTAGGCATTGTAGAAAAGAACGGATCATCATTTACCAATGATAGTCATATGCACGCAATCCTGATGATATCCAATCCAGCCGGTTCTTTGCAATCGTCCGCTTGTTGATAAGGCCCGCTACGGTGGTACTCGGCTTGAAAGCCATAGAACGATACTTTATGGGCATATGCAGTGAGAAGGTTGAGTAATACTTATACCACCAAAGATAGCATACTTACATGATGCCGAAGAGCCCTTACAAAGAGAGACAACGAGACAATCCTTGCTGCCCAAGACCACATGCAAATCGAGAAAGCATTGTGCATCGAAAAGCCCAAACCAGATCCTAGCTGCGGAGTGACGTACATATGGCTAAAGAGCGATGTGAATGGCAATCGTTTTTCATTGGAAATCGAATGCAGCTTGACGATGAATGCCTTGAGGAGATGCATAAATGACCTTGGTAACACCAAAGATGTCAACGCGGACTCTCATTGCTTGTTGATGACATGATCCATCCATAAGACACGTATAGTTGTAGAAATCCATCAAAGGAATCGCCAATAACCAGAACCACCAAGAGATAGAAAGCTTGCTGATACCAAAGATATACAAGTTGTTCCTTGCTGCTGATGTGATCAATCGATAAGGGACCTTCATTTCAGGATGCCCACCGAATTGCCGATAACGAGAAGAACCAGATGATGGGATAAAGCTTGATATGGAACCAACGATATGGATGCTGTTGTTTGTTGCTGATACAATCCACTCATAAAAGACGTTCATTGGCTGACATTCTCCAGAGAAATCGCCCGTTGCTTGGTAACCAACCACCCCGAGACGCAATAAAGGTTGACACCACCAAAGACATAAGCATTTCCCCATGGCTGACATGATTCACCTATAAAAGATGCACCATAAAAAATTGTCCAAACTCATCCAACAATACTTAGCGATCATAGCTGTGATCTTGTAAACTCCAACGCACCAAAAGACAAGCAGCTCTCTGCAATGGTCCCTCTAAATAATGGTAGGCGTTTCAGCAAAGGTCTCCCAAAAGCATGAGAATCATACATACCTGAATCACGCAATCACCACCCGCAGACTTGGGAACCAAATAGGCCATCAGGATGTAAAGTAATAAATAAAAGCGCACAGCCAAAGAAACGTCATAGTACCGGTACTCTCCTGTGGATCGACGCGATGAAGTGCATCAATAGAGATACCATCTTCTCTCTAAAGGCAAGGAGATCAATAGCCGCAAAACGATGGAGCCGTGCGAACAGAGGATGCATTTTTAAATCCCTGAGGCCGCAACGTGAGTCGCACTGTCCCCGGGCACAACATGTAGAGCTCCACAGGAAAGTATAGTACAATGACGTCCTTGACGTGCAGCCTTGATAATAATAGTATCGCCGAAAGAGGCTCTGCCACTGTATGGTGTTTGGTAAGTCCACTTGAATCCAACCAACCCCACAATGAACCTCTTACCTTGTGGTGCTGCTCAATAGCATTCTTGTCACAAATGAAAACCGTATCTCCATGCCATCCATGTTGTCTTGCTGCTGTTTCACTGTAAGGTTCGTTAATTAACAGGTTTCGCTTTGTAGATCCAATACCACGCATACCATTGAGCCAACCATACAGCATTCTTGCTTTGAGATCCGTATCCTGTTGCTGCCAGAAGTACCATCATCCAACATGTTCACCTACCATAAACGCAATGTGAGATAACAAGTAAAACCAACCCACACGCTTTTGTTGTCACCATACGCAAAAGAAGCAATGTAAAGACGTCTTGAGAACTCTCATTGTGGACGACTCGGTAAGGAAGGCACACGACGCCCTGAACCATGGTGATCACAAGGAATTGCAACCAAATACACCATCCGAAGGCA
>NW_026695618.1:0-3976 GCF_029851405.1 Lichtheimia ornata | reverse complement strand
AGCAACCAACGAAGTTGTAAAGCTGCTATATGATGTTTCGGGTTAATAATACCAAGACCACCCTCAGCTTTGGGACGAGCACAAGTTGTAAAGCCGACAAGTGGAATTGATTTACCTTGAAGGAAACGCATGATGGTCGATTGAATAGATTCCAGAAAATGTTGAGTAAGTGGAAGAATGCGTAAACAATACCACATGCGGCTCAAAAGGAGAGAATTCGCTACCAAGGCTTTACCACGGATGGATAGACGACGAGATTGTAGCCGATCTGCCAAACCTTGCATATGCTTAAGCCGAGACTCCAAAAACTGCTTAAGTTGCATGTGCGAGCTATTGAGTGGGAATCCCAAATAAGTTGCTGCTGTCGTACAATGTCGATCATGCCATTGGGTGATATGGTGTGAGGCAAATACTTGTCGCCATTGTTCCGGAACCTTGCCATTAAGAGACACCGCCAATGACTTGTGGTGGTTGAGACGTGCATTGGATGCCTTGCAGTAAAGGTCAATGATCGCCATGACATGGGACAGCTCCTCTGGACGAGAGATAAAGATGAGGACATCATCAGCATAAGCAAGGGTCTTAAGGGATGGTGGTGGTGAGCTGATATAATAGGAGGGGGTAGGGGCATTGGGGACGGAGAAAGAAAAACCGTGGAGAGAGGGGGAAGCGAGAAGAGATCGGAGTAGGGGTTCTAAAGCTAAATTAAAAAGGAGGGGGGATAAAGGATCACCTTGGCGGAGGCCTCGCTGTTGCTCAAGAGGTTTGGACAAGTAACCATTGACGTTAATAGATAAACGTGTGTTGAAAAACAACTGAATAATGCTTTCTGTTACCAGAGATCCAAAACCAAAACGCCGTAATACCGCCTTGAGGTATTCAGGATGTACGCGGTCATAAGCCTTTTCCTGATCCAATAATAAGGCCGCACCAGGAAGATCAAAGCGTTGAGCTAAAGACATAGCAAGTCTTGCAAGTAGACCATTATCACCAATAAAGCGCTTATGGAGGAAACCAGATTGATAACGATTCACCAGCTTATCCACCAAAGGTCCCATGCGTGTATTCAACATCCGCGTGAACACTTTTGCATCCGTACAAATGAGAGAAATGGGCCGCCAATTTTTGAGCAGCGTGCTGTCACCTTGTTTCGGTAAAAGAGTCACCACCGAAGTACGCCAAGAAACTGGTGTACGCGCCAAAGTGAGAGCTTCATTGAAAACCTGCTGCATGAGTGGTTTAACACGTGGATGGCCATATAGGAACCGAAGCAACTCATATGGAAAGCCATCGACACCAGGACTACTACGATATGGACTACGAGAGATCCCGTTGAGAATCTCATCGTCAGACCATGGCATCGCTAAGAGTTCTTGATCATCCTCAGCTATAGACAAATCCTCGGGAATGGCTTGAAGAATATTGCTGAGTGCGGATGTATCAATAGCCTCGCGTTGATACAGCTTGCAGTAAAAATCATGGGCTCTGGAAACCATATCATCCGGTGTTGTGGCAAGGGTTCCATCCTCATTAGCAATAGCAGGGATGTACTTGGCAACTTGACGATCCTTGAGACATTCATAAAAATATTTGTTAGATCGTTCCCCATATTCCCTCCATTTGATACCAGAACGTAATGCAAGATAATCAGCTTCCTCATTTTGGATGGTGTCGATGTCGTGGCGAAGTTGTTGGAGGCGGGCTTGATAGGATTCATCATTGTGGTGATGGCGATTCAAACGGATGAGAGAGCGATATTGGCGATGTAAATACCGCAGCCGTCGATGGCGATGTGAAGAAGCCTTGCGTGACAATATTTGACAATACCCTTTCAGGTGGATTTTCAAACGATCCCATCGGTCTTGAGCTGAGGATTGTGGTAAATGTGCCATAGCAGCATCGAGCCACAGGTTGAGTTGGTCACGTACGTGCTCCTGTTGCAAAAGATGGGGATTGAAACGCCAAATCCCAGGTCCACGAGATGGAACACCGGTAGTGAATTGGACAGCCAAAGCATGATGATCCGTATGGGGAACATAGGTGAGACGTGGATAATGAATCGAATGCTGTAAATCAGGAGAGCATAAAAGATAATCCAATTTGCCACCTCTAATGAAAGTGTGTGCATCACGTGTCGAAGGTTCAGAGTAGAAAGGATCATGCCATGAAGTCATGAGCCAGTTAGACCAATCGGCCATGTTCGTAAGTCGAGTTGTATGATAAATGTTGTAATTGAAATCACCCAAAAGGATACATCGTTGTTGAGGCGTATGGTGTTGTTGGAGATGATGATGTAATTGCTGTAAAAAGGTGATACGTGGAGATGGCGTGGCTGGTGCATAAAGAACGTAAAGTAGAAAATCGTCGCATAATTGTTGATGATGAGAAACACGTGCGATGAGGAGTCGCCCATCAAAAGCAGAATGTACGGTTTCAACTGAGAAATGAGGATTAAAGCAAACCACCCCACAATGAGGTGTCCATGTTGATGAATGAGCTTGAAGTATTCGCTGAGTAATATCACCCAAGGAATCAGAATCAATGTGGCTTTCTTGAAAACATATAATATCATATCGTAAGTTTCGTATAATACGTGCATATTGTCTTCCAGTGGCAGTGGCAGACAAGCGTTTGAGACCGCGACAATTCAATGTTGCCACGGTGATCTCATTAGCAACCTCAGTACTGTGTGGGAGATGGTGGTCGTGGACCACCACCATCACCTTCCCCATCCATATCGTGGTCATGATTGATGTCATTGGTAGATCGGTCGTTGGAGTTATCCATGTCGGTGTCATGATCAGAGTCGGCAGAGTCAGAAAGGATACCATCCATCGGAGTGTCGACATATGAAGCGGACTTCTTTTTGGGTCGTAGGGCATATGAATGCGGGCGCGATTGTTGCTGAGAAGCTGACGAAGATTCATCAAGGTCTGGATCATTGGTAGTGATAGCCTTCGTAGCTAAAACTTCACCTTCCGACTGAGGAACATGAGGATCAACCAAAAACTCTTCAGTGCGGGCTCGTTTACCGGTAGAGACCGCTTGTTGGTTTCTAGGGCACTCTGCCTTTAGATGATCAGGTGATTGGCATATGTAGCAAAGTTTACGTTGAAGTTGACGATCCTTTCGTGCTTGCAATTTTTGGCATTCGGCAATCTTATGACCCTCCTTCTTGCAATAATTGCAGTGAATAGCCATGCCTCGCCATCTTGCTAAAACGATGCGCTTGTGACCCCGCGTTTCCATATGAATTTCATGCTCCAAAGCTGAGATTGGATCTTCTCGATCATTCGGCGATGTGTCCAGCAAAACAGATCCCTTGCCTGTCAACAAATTAAATTCATCCGTGCACACTTTTACATCCAAAACGTGTCCATAGCGATACATGTTGTCACGGATAGCGATTGCAAGATCGTCGCGCTTCATAAGTGGAAGGCCAGAAAGGTGAACAACATAAACCGAACTCTCCATGTGCAAAGTCGGAGTACCGATCAAATTGCTACTGCCAACCGTTACACCAGCACATGCTAAATCCCGCGAGCTTGCATCTTCAAAAGAAACGATAACACAAGAAGACCGAAATTTGCTAGGCACCCAGCCTAGAGCCTTTGGATGCTGACGAGTGAGTGCTCCAAAAAATTCAGAGGTAGAGATACCAGAGCTTTGAGCGATATCGAAAACTGCACTATCAGATTCCATGGACCGAATAAAGATGCGTTCTTGACGTAGGCGCTGAGCTGCATCTTTTGCTGCTTTGTCTTCATAAACGACTTCTTTGCGAGCTTGAACATGACGAGCATGGTGTGAAAAACTTTGCCAAAACTCAAAAGGCGTGCGTGGTTGGGAATCATTGTTGGTGCTGTTAGGTGAGGCATCAATGCTAGGTGATGGAGAGCTGACAGCCTCCATCGCTGAAGAGGTCCCAGCTTGAGGTGGAGTTGGTTCGTTAGCGGAAAAAGCCATGTTGTTCATT
>NW_026695617.1:0-3983 GCF_029851405.1 Lichtheimia ornata | reverse complement strand
TTATGCAAAAGTACAAAATATTTGAACAATTTTGTGGGTCACTGTAACAGTACGTTGACGTTTGTAGGATTGATTTGACATGGCTGTGTGAGTTTGCTTTGGGTTCGTTACATGATCAGAGTTTTTTGCGGGGCAATTTTTACGTAGGTGTCCGAGGGTTTGGCAGTGATGGCATCTTGGTTGAGGCTTATGGTAACAAGTTAATCGAGTATGACCGGGGAGATGGCAATATCGGCAAAAGAGAGGCATGTGCGACCATGTAGCGTACATCTTGTGTACCCATTCTTGTTCCGAATTCTTAAGGTTGACGCTAATAGTATGTTCAAGAGGTAGCGGAGGGGATTTTGTTGCAGAAGGTTCAAGTGGAGCATTAGTGGAGGCACGATTGAGGTAGACATATCCAGAGCCAGTAAACCAGCCATGTTCGATGTATATTCCACATTCCAAGATGTGGCCGTATTGGCTTGTTGATTTAGTGATTGCTTCAGTTAAAATTTGACGAGGTAGGATAGGCATGTTGGTAAGGTGAATCTTCACAACTTCCCATTCATCAGGGATAGGGAGATTACCGACGCAGGTGCGGTTGTCAGGTAGTTGGATAGGTGTGGCATGATGTCTTTTTCGATACTTTTCAGAGGTGAAGACGACCTCAGCAAGTAGTTTTCGGTTGACTTTGCGAAAAACCATACCACAGGTATGTTTTGCAGGATATGCTTGGCGAGCAGCAGTGAGGAAGGTTGTTTCGGATATCTTCAATTGAGTCAGGTCAAATAATAAAGCGTGTTGATTAATTGCTCGACACCAAGGTTGCGGTTCATGTTTGCTGAAGGAGATGAGGCGATCAATTTCGCGCGATGAGGTGGCAGCATTTGCATATGAAATGGGCTTATCAGGTGGTAGCCCACCCTTTGAGGAGTGAGGAGAATCGGGAAGACCCATTTGTTGTTCAAGTTGTTTAATGTAAAGTAGTATGACTATAAGAGCATCTCCAATGGTGGAGCTAAGTGCCAAATTGACTCCGATTTTACACGGTCTGATCCCCAATGGTGGAGTCAAGAGCAGAGTCAATTTACACGGCGAGTCAAAATTTCTGCTAAACCGTGTAAAATAGACGGCGCCGACTAAACCGTGTAAATACCGCGTCACATCTTTTATGCTATCTCCTTTAACCATATCAACACTTTCTAAGCATTACGTTATCTTCTTTAACCATAACAATAAATGGGTTATAATTCAATATATATATATGCATTGTGTCTATGAAGTGAACCTTGACTCTTAAACTTCTCTTTTATTATGTCTGGCAGCAACCCTGAATCTACTACTTACCCTTTCTCATCTCACCCTGAACCTACCCTTTCTCGATCATCGTCTTTGATGTCAATGGATAGCCCTTCACCTGCTGAAAATGATCCATCATCTTCTGCCTCATCAAGATCAAGATTTAGAGGAAGAGGTCAGACCTGGTCACTTAACGAGGAAGTCTCTCTATGTCAAGCCTGGGTCCATATTTCCGAAAATCCTGCCATTGGTACCGGCCAAAACAGAACTGGCTTTTGGAAGTCTGTTCATGACCATTGGCGCTTGATTGTTGATAATCGTAGTCCTGTACGTTCGGTTGAATCATTGGAAGCACGGTGGAAAGTTATCCAGTACGAAGTCTCAAAGTTTATCGGCTTCGTTGAGGCGGCTAAAGGTCGCAGTGGATGCAATGGGGCTGATGAGGTATTACAAACAATGCTGATACAATGATGGTACTTATCTTATTATTCACAATTATAGATCAATGCTGCCCGTCAACTATTCCGTGAGAGCACAGCAGCAGCTGGAAAACCAGGAAAGGAGTTTCAGTTCATGCATTGCTATGAGTATCTCAAAGAATGCCAGAAGTTCAGCACTCGATATATACAAAAAACGCAGCCAGCAGTTGTCGAGTCGGTCGCAGATGAAGTGAGGCCAACGGGAAACAAGAAGGCAAAGGCCAAGCAAGCTGAAGAGCATGCCAACAAAAGAAAGGCTGACGAGTTGCTCGAAGTGCAACAGGAACTTTCAAAAATTGCACGCCAAAAGCTTGAAGTCGCCCAAGAAGCATGCGAGCTTGAGATTATGTCAAAAGATACCTCGACCATGAATCCTATCGCCAAGCAGTATTTTATGATGCGCCAACAGCAAGTCTTGGACGCATATATGAAGAAGCAAGTACAGTCTCAGTCCGTATCGAATGGTGATGGTGGCAATGGTGATGGTGATGCTGGGTTCGATACACAATAGTCGAAGAGCTAGATAGTAGCCATAAGGTGTGATAAAGTGATTTAAAAAAACAATGTAACTCAATCGTTTAAACGTTGTTATTGCCATAGCATTGCCAAAGATGCTCGATTAAATCATGTCTCAGCTGTAAATGGGCACTTCGATCCTTGATTTCTTCCCACCGTCTACTATACTCTCCAAGGGTAACCGGATTTCTATCGATCGAAAGCAGTGGTACATGATCTTCTTCCAGATCTTCAACAGGTTCAGCACGTTCATCTTCAATAATCATGTTATGGAGGATGATGCATCCTCGCATAACATTGATCACGTCTCGATGCTTTGAAAGCCGTGCTGGATTGCGAACGATGAGAAATTGTTTTTGGAGCACTCCAAAAGCACGCTCCACATCCTTGCGAGCACCTTCTTGCATCTTGTTGTAGTGCTAAGTACATAAGTTTCCAATCATTGATCAGGCTGATGGTATAGATAAACGTATGCCACGTAGACTTACCTCTTGCTTTCTACCAGCTGGACTACTAAAACTTTTCATCATGGTGGCCCAATCAGGGTAAATTCCATCAGCAAGATAGTAGCCCATATGGTATTCGTGGCCATTGATGGTATACGTTGCCGAAGGTGCGTTGCCTAATGCAATGTTGTTAAAAGATCGGGTATTAGAAGCATTAAATGATTGATGGTTTTCACCTGAAGCAATGTTGTTGAAGAGATTTGATCTATGAAGGATGTTGAGATCGTTCAAAGATCCTGGGTGGCCAATACTGGCATGCCAGATCCACAAGTCATAAGAAGCAACAGCTTCTAGAACTGTGCTTGCATGCTTTGAGCGACCTGTGTAAGCACCATGCCAAGCAACAGGGCAATTGTCCCATTGCCAATGCATACAGTCAATGGAGCCAAGCATTCCAGGAAATCCCCTTGCTGCATTTTCTGAGAGCAACCGTTGGACGTCATGTTGGTTGGGTTGTCGCAAGTATTTGTCACCGAAGATGGTATTTAAGTTTTCACAAAACTTGATCAATGACTCCAAAGCGGTGCTCTCCGCCACTCGAAGATACTCATCAGCAGTATCTGCACCAATACCGTATGCCAATTGACGCATGACAGCAGTAGCCCTCACCAAAGGGGACAAACCAGGCTTCATAGCAGCATCATAGCGCTGAGTGAAAAGTGTATCGACCTTTTTCATCTCTTCGACTATGTATAAGAATAACCGCTTGGACATTCTGAAGCGTCTACGAAAGTGCTGTTCGGTGTAAACAGGCTCGGGAGCAAAGTAATCTCGCACTAAGCACTCATGTGCAAACTGATGGTTCCGGTAGATATACCTTCTACCAGGATGTGATCCACCACGTACTGGAATCGTTTCAGAGTCGAGCAATTCATTGATATGGCGAATATGTTCAAGGCGTTCGAGTTCCTCATCATCTTCATAGAGCAATTCAAGTATACGACGAGTAAACATAATAAGAAAGAGAAAGAGTGAAAAGAGTTGGCGTGTTGTACAAGGTTTGATTTATTTGATCAACTCAGATATAGAGCCTAACCATTGTGAAATTTGGCATTTTTATGGCCATCCTATGATAGCACCGGAGGTTGTTACACCAAACTTAGCTCCCAACCATTGGAGATGCTCTAATAGAGCAAAAGATGCAGAGGGCGTGTTTGTGTAACTTGAGTCATTCAGCACAGGCGATGCATGATTCTTGTAC
>NW_026695616.1:0-3985 GCF_029851405.1 Lichtheimia ornata | reverse complement strand
CAACCGAAAACGTATCAGCATCATTGGTTCCATTGGCTGATCGTCTTAAGGAGATCAAAGGACAACTAGAGCGATTGGCGCTGACACATCGGTGGACGTTACGGGAGACTGATCTTTATACTTTTCAGGTATATGCTGCTCATTGCTTATGAGATACATGTGTTAACATCAATCAATGCCTTTATAGGTTCAGCTACAAGAAATTGAAAAGTTGCGGGTGAATGGCAAGTTCAAGGACGCAGAGGGAAATGTTCCTGAAGGTCAAACGGTCATCAACTTTTTGCTTCGAGGCTGTTATCGCTTGATTTCAAAGATGCTTGGGGAGAACGTGCCGGTAGCTGAAGCATTGATGCCTGTGCACAACCAACTAAGTACGGTGCGACGTTGTTTGATTGAAGTACAAAAATGCGGCAAGCCTGATTCAGCACGTGATCTTTATCCGTAAGTGAAATAGGATCCTATGCGATACAGGATGTCCAACTCACACACTTTTATAGGTATCAAATGAAATTAGCAAGCATCGACAATATCCGTGTGAATGGGATCTTTTATGATGAGGATAATAACATCCCGGAAGGTAACTATGACGAATAGAGACATTGGATGTGCCATTGTGCTATCATATTGACAAACAACTATTATAGGGCAAGCGATTTGTATTGCACTGCTTAACGAGTGCTACGACATTCTTCACGAGCTGATGTCTGCAGTCGACGAAACCAACTAGCTTGAATCGGCTCTTACAAGCTGCTGCAGGTACTTAGGAAAAATATTCAAAAGGCTGACTATAACACAAATCCAACGCCGGAGAGGTGTCTGCCATCCTATAGCTCAGTCCCACCGTTCTCTGGTATATCGGTGAATGCTAGTTGAATTTCTTAAGGAACATTTAGCCTCTTGGATGAGGATAGTGTTATGGCAACCAATGTAGTTTCCCCAGAGTCAATAAATTGCAAGGACATGATACACAATAATGGTAGTTTGATGCTGGTCTTCCACAATAGTGTGATTCTCTTAGCTTGTAATAGCGCTTACTTAACGTTGCATACGAAATAACGATCATACAATACATAAGCCTTCCAACATTCTTCCCCTCCGTCTATTGTCTCTCCTACATTTGAACGCTCTCATTCTAAACTTCACTACTGAAATGTGTGGTTTTATATGAACAGAGTTGATCAATAGGTCCCAGCGAACCTTCTAACAAAGTTTCATTCTGTTTGGCTTTTTCATGAATCCCGCGCTTTCCCAATTTCCGATCAACATAGTTAATCCCACATTATATCCTCCCTTCCAAATTTTCAAATGAAACATGAGATCTTTTTTAGATCAACGTGATCAGCATGACCAAGAGCACATTGTATGAAAGTTTCAGGTTCGAGAGGGGCAATGTCAATATCAAAGTTTGATGTACAGTGTACATGCATTTATGCAAGAGGTGTCCGACCTATTTAATTCCACTTCTTCTCTTCCTCCCATTCTCAACTGTTGCCCCATTCAAGTATACAACTACTACCTGCGAACGATTGTCCTGCTTCAACCCATCATGTCAACGCTACGATTGCCTTGATCCGATTGCCTTTGACTGAATGACAGCTTCATGGCGTGTACACAGCCTTCTTGTCACTCTACTACAACACACGACTGCCTTGACACAACACACGCTCTTGCATACTATACTCCCTTGCTACAATCAAACGTAACAGCATTCAATCGAGCAGCTGCCATTAGCAATGTCCTTACTCCAGTGTCTCAAACAACGTTCACAACCTTGTCACTCTACTACAACACACGCTCTTGCCACGATCAAACGCTGCTGCTGTTGCTAGTAGCGAAGTCTTTATCTATTGTCCGAACAGCGTTCTTTACTTGCAGCAACTTGCTTTGGTACATACATACCCCATGGATGATGCTGTATCAGCTATCAAGTACACTGCAATACAAGCAATCTCTACACGGTTGAGCTGCGATGGAATATGATCAAGAAAGAGATAGACCAACAGCCGGATGAAAAAGGAAGGTTATCACCAGCGATCACATGATGGCTCTTTTTTGTTGGATTTGCAATGGTTATGGATGGAAGGATGCGATAAAGTGCAGGGATGAGAAAGAATTCTGGAATGTTGCTTTGGTTACTTTCGCGTCGTCAGCAGAAAGAGTGGATCATGTCATGTGGATACGGCTGAGGATGGTGATGATGGATGGGATGGAATTGACGAAGGTGTTGAACAGCCATGGATGGTATTGGAATACTCGATTCAACTCATGCAGCAGCTATTTTGCAACGTGGATGAAGAATGTTCATGACGGCGCCCACCAAGAATACAATGGCACAATGATTCCTATCCACCCTATGTAATTCACCGGTACCTTATTCAATCCCCAATGCTGTTGCTATCATATTTACTTTATAAACACCCACTCTACCATGTGCTATTCTTCGAATTGTTCATTGAATGGAAATTGGATTCAACATAATGTTGAGAAGGGTATCGTGCTATCAGCTCATGTGTGCAAGATGTGGATCGCTTGGTTGGTTTCTGGATTGAAAGAGGGAATGCAAGTTTGAAGGTCGGGAAGCGAGATTGGTTCATCTACATCATCGTATCAAGATGCTTTTGTTCTTTTGTCTCTGCATTGTTGTATTCACTAAAAGTTCCTACTAGTTCACAAGCTGATAGTCGAAAGATAATGGGAATTCTAGAACGCTTGTATTACAAAGATACTAAATTTGAGAGTGATGATGCTCAAGATAGTGCCTGCTATTATTACCTAAGAAGCTTGGATCATTGTAAACTTAATGCATTATTATGCTCAAGAAAGAGTGAGTTATGATACAATTTGTCACGAGTACATGGACATGCCATGCTACCTATGCCCACTTTTCAACTAATGCCCTCTGACGCAATCTTATATAAGAACGAACCATTCCATTCGAGCTATCGTAGGCGGACATTACTCTAGACGTCGCATAAGGGGGACAGGATCCATTAATGCACTCTCCACCAATGGGATCGACCCATCGAGTCGCGTCCTCCCTGGGGCATTGTGACACAAACAAGTAGTGCTTCTGCATCTTTGACGCTAATAGGCTGTAGCTTTGTACTTGACAATGAACAAAGACCACCTGTCATATAGTACCACGCTTACAAACATGAAGGTGCCTGTATCTCCAAACTTTACAATCAACTGTGGGGTTTTTAATAGAGCAAGCTGCTCGGCCGGGTCAAAGCGATCTTGTGTCAAAATATGAAGTTGATCGTGGCCAATCCCAGATTTCGCAATGTCGCCACCAGCCAAACTGGATCTGGGGGTCGACCTCTTCGACGACGACGACCAAAAAATATTTTTTGGGCTAGTTGCGACATTGAACGTGAAACTTTCACACAAGGTGCTGTTGGCCAAGCCGAGCACATTGCTCTAATAAAAACCCCACGTTTCATTGTAAAGTTTGGAGATACAGGCACCTTTATGTTTGTAAGCGTGATGCTATATGAAGAGTGGTCTTCGTTCATTGTCAATTTGTAGTGTATGTTTTATTCCGCGTCAATATAAGACGCATTAATATGAAAAGAGAAAAAAATTATGTAGGGGAACGTACAAAGCGGCCTTGAGAACGGAAACGTTCAATGAGAGTGTATGCGAGCGTAAAAAGATGGTCTTCATTGATAGGGGTTTCTTGGTATATGAAGTCCCAGTGGCATCGCCATACAGCCCAAACACCACAGGCTACCAAAACACGAAAAGAGAGGAAAGGAGGCATCACGGCGGAAGGATGAGAGGGGTTCAAAGCTTTGATGTGATCCCATGATATGGGACCTGTGCAGGGGATGTAGTGATCGAATAAACGACGCCAAAAGGGTTGAATGAATGGACATGAGAAGAAAAAATGCTTGTCATCCTCAATGGGTTGTAAACCAGGAATGTTGGCTGATTGACAGATATGACAAAGTGGTGAAGGGGCGATGGTGGGAGCAAGGTGATG
>NW_026695615.1:0-4010 GCF_029851405.1 Lichtheimia ornata | reverse complement strand
CTAGTGGATGGTGTCGGCTGCATTAAGAGCTGAGTGAAACCGCACGTGGTGGTTACACAGACACGTCCTTGACAGGTTGCTACACAAATGGATGGTGATGATGATTGTCTTTAGGAAGGTATGTATGCAAGTTGGGGTACACATCATCCAATAAGGAAGGTGTGTCAAGGTATGCATCACATTTGCATGTAGAAGAAAGTCGAGCTGCATAAACCAATTTGTATATGTAAAGATACATATACATATTGAATGAGGCACTCATCCTGGAACTCAATGGAGGGATCGCTTCACTTTTTCTCTTCTCAAGCTCATCCCACTTCCCACTCCTCCTTATTGTGTCACAAAAGCCATGTACTTCTTGCATGACCGATAACCGGACCACCTTTATTATTCCATCTTCGAAGCAATAGTATGTAATCCACAAGCTAGCAACCTCCAACAAGCGTGTAATAAATAAACAATGCTTTATTTCATCTAGCTATCTTGCTACTGTGCATTGCCACCACCATCGTCGTAGTCGTCCTCCGTCATCATTCCCACTCGTACTCATCACCAGTCGTCAATCTCATCCGTCACACCAACATCCAAAAATACACAAGTTGGAAAGAATGGGATCTTGCAGGCTTCCTTTTGAATCTCGTTGTCGTCATCGTTGTCATTGTTGTAGATGGGGTGATCATCGTCATCGTCATTGTTGTGAATGTGGTAATCATCGTAACCGTCGTCTCTACAAATAAGAAAGCAGGCAAGTTAGACCATCTGGTACCGGAATGATGACGATTTGGTATACTGTTAGGCGATCCTCTTAAAGGAAGAAAGCAAATCAGAAAGAATTCACAAACCAAATCATCACCATACGAGAAACGTTGGGCGATCCCTTGTTCTTGATAAAGCACTGCACGAATCACGCAAGGCCAGTTCGATCCATGGCAAGGAAGGACATCACTTACGTAGAGTCCAGGCTCATAGTTTTTCTCATTCATCCTCTCCAAAGAAAGAATGATCCCCAATCCTTCCAATCATTTTCCCACCTCATGAAAAGAAATCCTCAAGGGAAAGAACGAGCCTATCACGAGAAGAGCGTGTTGGTTCAACACATTCACAAGCTGTTGCAAATCCCCTTTTACCTCAACACGGTGACCATGCTCTTCCAAAAATCCATCGTCATCGACCCATCAACTCAAACGCAGGCCTATAGACCCCTGGACGCGTTCCAAGAAGCTTTTCCAGCACACCTGGCTAGTGCAGAGCGACGCAGCGGCCACTTGATACAGGCTGGGACTTGAACCCAAAAAGATGATGTTGATGCCCCAAGTTGCATTGCCTGACCAAAGAAACCTATTCAATTCATTATTAGCACACACCTACAATAAACACCCTTTTCATTGCTTGTTTCATTGTACTTGCCTTTTCCATATACACAAAGACCCGTTGTTGTTGGTTACTGGAAACTGAAAACCATGGTGTAGTAGTGTACGATATTTGATGCCACCCAATAATCAGAACACATTTCCTTGCTGTAGAGATGTCGATACAGTGACCAATTCTAATAGCCGTTTCTCCAAGCGATACTTGATGATGAATGCCATGAAAGATGGATACACCTTGACAGCACCAAAAGAACACGTAACATTGTTGTTTGTTGCTGATGTGATACCTCCATAAGATACGTGCGGTGAAGAGGGCTCTTGAAATCAATTGGCCAATAACGAGAACACCAGAGGATCAAATAAATGTTGTTCACACTAAAGATGTGGGCTCTGTTGTTCATTGCCGCTTCTAGTTTGTAGCTGATATGATCCACCGGTAACAGGCATGCGTAGCAGGATATCCATTGAAAGGGTTGTCAACAACTGGGACCACAATAAGACGAGATAAAAGTTGGCGACACCAAAAGGTATAGAACTTGTTGCCTTGCCGCTGCAGATGCAAATAAAAGGAAGTGTCCAGTAGGTGGTACAGTAATGAAAACCATCGAACGATGTATAAGGCAAGCTGACACTGAAGGATGCTGTAGACGTTGCTCTTTGACCCTGACATGATTCACCTATAAAAGATGTACGGTAAACGGTTTCCCAAACCCATAGAACGATACTTAGCAATGATAGCTGCATCCATGACAATCCCAAAGGACCAAACGACAAGTAGTTTGCTGAATAGCACACATACTATAATAAAAGGGGGAGTTGGTTGGGTTGGAGCCAAAAAAACGGGTCATCCACTATTTTCCAATGAAAGACATATGAATAAAACCTTGTCGACATCCAATGATAGCTGCATCCATCAAGAATCCAAAGGGAACAAGACAAGTAGCTCGCTGAATAACCCACATGTTAGAGGGTGTTAGTAGGCATTGAAAGAAAGAATGGATCATTATTTACCAATGCCAGCTTCATGTATGAAAATCCCAAAGGACCAAACGACAAGTAGCTTGATGAATAGCCCACATGCTAAGATAAAAGCGGAGGTTGGCAGGCGTTGTAGAACGAATGGATCAGCAGTTACCAATGATAGCCATACGCACGAAAACATGTCGACATCCAATGACAGCTTCATCCATGATAATTCCAAGGACCAGAAGATAGGTAGCTTCCTGAATATCCCACATACTATAATAAAAGAGGAGGTTGAGTGGGATTGGAGCCAAAACACGGATCATCCATTATTTACCAATGATACCCATGTATGCACGAAAACATGTCGACATTCAATGACAGCTTCATCCATGAAAATCCCAAAGAACCAGACGACAAATAGCTTGCTGAATAGACCACATACTATAGTAAACGAAGAGGTTGGCAGGCGTTGTAGAAACGAATGGATCACTATTTACCAATGATAGCCATATGCATGAAATCCTGCTGATATCCAAATCAAGCCTATGCTTTGCAATCGTCCGCTTGTCGATAAGGCCCGCTACGGTGGTACTCGGCTTGAAAGCCATGGAACGATACTTTATGGGCATATGCAGTGAGAAGGTTGAGTAATACTTATACCACCAGAGATAGCATACTTACATGATGCCGAAGAGCCCTTACAAAGAGAGACAACGAGACAATCCTTGCTGCCCAAGACCACATGCAAATCGAGAAAGCATTGTGCATCGAAAAGCCCAAACCAGATCCTAGCTGCGGAGTGACGTACATATGGCTAAAGAGCGATGTGAATGGCAATTGTTTTTCATTGGAAATCGAATGCAGCTTGACGATGAATGCCTTGAGGAGATGCATAAATGACCTTGGTAACACCAAAGATGTCAACGCGGACTCTCATTGCTTGTTGATGACTTTATCCATCCATAAGACGCGTATAGTTGTAGAGATCCATCAAAGGAATTGCCGATAATCAGAACCACGAGATGATCGAAAGCTTGCTGACGCCAAAGGTATAAACCTGCCCCTTGTTCCTGACATGATCGATCGATAAAGGACCTTTGTTTCAGAAGGTTCACCAAATTGTAGGTGATGAAAAGCACCAGATGGATGATGGGATGAGGGTTGATATGGCACCAACGATATGGATGCTGTTGTTTGTTGCTGATACAATCCACTCACAAGAGACGTTCATTGGCTGATATTCTCCAGAGAAATCGCCCGTTGCTTGGTAACCAACCACCCGAGACGCAATAAAGGTTGACACCACCAAAAGACATAAATGCTTCCCCATGACTGACATGATTCACCTATAAAAGATGCACCATAAACAATTGTCCCAACTCATCCAACAATACTTAGCAATCATAGCTGTGATCTTGTAAACTCCAAAGCACCAAAAGACAACTAGCTCTCTGCAATGGTCCCTCTAAATAATAATGGTAGGCGTTTCAGCAAAGGTCCCCAAAAAGCATGAGAGCCATACATACCTGAGCCATGGTGATCACAAGGTATTGCAACCAAATACACCATCCGAAGGCAATACAATAATCAACATGCAGCGTCAAGGTATGCCACCATATGTACCATACTCTCATTGGATCCTGAAATTGGCATCATAAGAGATATCCACCTTCT
>NW_026695614.1:0-4054 GCF_029851405.1 Lichtheimia ornata | reverse complement strand
TATACCAGATTTGCTTCATTTTGAACCCATATTTTTTAGCCCCAGTGTAGCATCACGCTTACAAACATAAAGGTGCCTGTATCTCTAAACTTTACAATGAAACGTGGGGTTTTGAATAGAGCAATCTGCTCGGCTTGGCTAACTGCACCTTGTGTGAAAGGTTTGCGTTCATCGTGGCCAATCCCAGATTTCGCAATGTCGCCACCAGCCAAACTGGATCTGGGGGTCGACCTCTTCGACGACGACGACGACCAAAAAATATTTTTTGGGCTAGTTGCGACATTGAACGTGAAACTTTCGCACAAGGTGCTGTTGGCCAAGCCGAGTGAGATATTACGAGGATAAAGATGATAGAAAGAGATGAAAGTACGTTGAGAATCAATATACTGTATTCAACTTAAAGGTGCCGTTACCAGCTACAACTACAACATGTCTTATATAGGTTTCTAGTATGGCTGTGTGACGATGCTAAAGGGAGATGGCGTTTACATAGAAGGATGTTGGGGTACACGAGATGACGGGGCTCATTGAGTGATGAACCTTGAGTGTGGATATGGAAACGTTACATTCGGTGTCCTCTTGCGGGATAAGTGTGGTCGTTGTGATACCTTGGCTTGTCACCTTATACTTGATGATGATATTGGTACTTGAAATACGACACCGAGCACATTGCTCTAATAAAAACCCCACGTTTCATTGTAAAGTTCGGAGATACATGCGTCTTTATGTTTGTAAGCGTGATGCTATATGAGAAGTGGTTTTTGTTTAATGTAAAGTAGGTGGACCCTGACAGAGCAAAAGATGCAGAGGGACCTCTTTGTGTAACTCAGCCACTTTGCATGACTGGAAGGATGGAAGGATGATACTATATACTGTTGACCAAAGCCCGTACATTGCGAGCTAACAGTCATTTCTTCACAATAGCCACTGTTGTCCATTCTATGACATGTGAGCGATTCTCCTGCTTCAGACATTCATTTCCATGATTGGATTATGTCGATCCGAGTTGATTTGACCGAGCTACGCTCATACAAGGTTACTTCAGTTGAGCAACATAGAGCATGGTTAGATGTGTGGATTGATGTAATCCCTCTTTGGCTGTATCTCAGCCAAATCAACACGGATCAACATAATCCAATCATGGAAATGAATGTCTGAAGCAGGAGCATCGTTCCACTGTCATAGAATGGGCAACAATGCCGATTGTGAGAAAATCGCTGCTAGCTCGCAATGTATGGGCTATTGTCATTAGTATACAGTATCATCCTCCCATCCTTCCAGTCATGCAAAGTAGCCGAGTTACACAAAGAAGTCCCTCTGCATCTTTTGCTCTGCCAGGGTCCAGCTACTGACAATGAACAAAGACCACTCTTCATATAGCATCACGCTTACAGCATAGTGAAAACGTAAAGACAGCCGTATCTCAAGATTCACAATGAAACGTGGGGTCTTTAATAGAGCAACGTGCTCGGCTTGGCCAACAGCACCTTGTGTGAAACGTTCCCGTTCAATGTCGCAACTGGCCCAAAAAATATTTTTTGGTCGTCGTCGTCGTCGAAGAGGTCGACCCCCGGATCCAGTTTGGCTGGTGGCGACATTGCGAAATCTGGGAATGGCCACGATGAACTTCATACTTTGACACAAGATCGCTTTGACCCCGCCGAGCAGTTTTTTCTATTAAAGATCCCACGTTTCATTGTAAAGTTTATAGATACAGGAACCTTTATGTTTTACATGCGTGATGCTATATGGAAGGTGATCTTTGTTCATTGTCTATCTGCTCAACCTTGATAGAGCCAAAGATGTAGGTGGACCGCCTTGTGTAACACAGCCGATTTGCATGACTGGAAGTGGCAATGCATAATACTTTATACACAGCTCATCACTGGCAGCTAATAGGCCATTCCTCCCAATCACCTTTGTTATCCAAACCAATGCATGTGAACGATTCCTCTGCTCCAGCTCATCCTTTCCATTCTTCAAGCATCTTGATCCGAGTGGATTTGACTGAAAAACGCTCAAACACAGAAATTAACTTGATTGATTATATGCAAACTGCTACTTGATAGCCCATTCCTCCCATTTGCCTTTGTTTCCCAATCCAATGCATGTAAAAGATTGTCCTGCTCCCCCTCACCATTTCCATCCTTCAACTTTCTTGATCCAAGTGGATTTGACTGAAAACGCTCAAACACAGAAGTATCATACAATTAATTTTCAGGTCTTCCACTCAGCTTCCCCTCTTCCTCCCATTTTCAACTGTTGTCCCATTCAAGTACAACTACCACCTGCAAACGATTGTCCTGCTTCAACCCATCAACGTCAATCCTACAATTGTCTTGATCCGAAAGCCTTTGGCTGAATGGCAAGTCGATGGGGGTGTACACAGCCTTCTTGTCACTCTTCTACAACACACGAATCTCTTGACACAACACATGCTCTTGTGCGCTTCCCTGCCACGATCAAACGTAACAGCGTCCATTCCTGCAGTCGCCATTAGCAAGGTGTTCACTCCATTGTCTACAACAGCGTTCTTTACTTGCAGCAGCTCTCCTTGCAGCCTTTGTTATGTGAACAGCACATAGCCATTGCATACAAGCAGCTTTATTTACGCGTAGCAACTTGCTTTCAGCTATCTTTACCTGGTTGAGATGTGATAGAACACGACGAAGCAAATGATTGACCAGCAGGCAGATGGAAAAGCGTGTATGTCAGCAAGCGATCACATGAGAATCTTCCTATCAACATGTTGGACTTGCAATGGTTATGGATTGATGGGTGGATGGATGCAATCAAGCACAGTGTTAGGTGGTCCTGGAAGGTTGTTTTGGTTACTTGGCACGTCATCAGCAAGAAGGATGGATTATGTTACATGGATGCCGCTGAGGATGATGGTGGTTTGGATGACATGGATGAAAGGGCTTATATCTTTGATGAAAGGCTGTTTGTCGCATGGGTGATATTGAAATAGTGGAGTCAAGGCACGCACAAGAACTAGCTTGCAACTATGGGTGAAGATGTTTATGGCGGCAGCATCAAGAATCAATGACCAATGATACCCACTGAATCTATATGGTCCACTTGGCTGGTCTCTGGAATGGAAGAAGGATAGAATTTGAAGGCTGGGAAGCGAGATTGGATCATCTACATTATTGTATCAAGACACTTTATCACATCGCATTCGTTAAAACCTCCTTGTTCATGTGCTGGTAGACGACAGGCAGTGCCAGCGCTCAGGATTGTACACGAGTTTAAAAAGACGCTTGTATTTTCAAAGATAATAAACCCATAGCAATGGCACCCAAATAGTATTGTTGAATCATATTTCTTATGAGTCTGATAACGGAGCCTCTTTGAGAGCAAGAGGGGAATAAGCTAGCTAAGTAGTAGAAGGTAATCAATGCACGCATGTTTCAAGCTTCTTTGCC
Source organism: Lichtheimia ornata (assembly GCF_029851405.1). Classification (NCBI taxonomy): domain Eukaryota; kingdom Fungi; phylum Mucoromycota; class Mucoromycetes; order Mucorales; family Lichtheimiaceae; genus Lichtheimia; species Lichtheimia ornata. The sequence continues at coordinate 626 of NW_026695614.1, read as the reverse complement.
ATTGTCGTCTTCACCATCTATAATCATCCCGCTATAGTCATCATCATCATCTCTATAATAAAAGACGTCAATTAGCAAATCTGGCATGGTTGCCACCCACATTAATTTGTCATAATGATATCGATGCTGAAAAGAGCGTCTGAATTTTGTCGAAGCACTATGTATTATTATGCAGCGTATATCACCACGGCGGCCTTCCAATAAAGAATAATACAGCACAACACGTTGGATGTGATCATGTTATACTGGGATGTCGAGGTGAGTAATAAATGGTCCAGCGGGCGTTTATCTTCAATAGCAATGACTAACAAACGATGGCGAAAAATCACATGACCTCGGGGTTCCACAACCGCGAACGATTTTCAAACGCCGTTTGAAAGCAATATAAAAAGAGGGCAGCAGACGCCGCAGCATTCTTTTTTTTTCTTTTCTTTAAGTGCCAGGCAACCTGGGAGGTACCCAACGCTTTTACTCTGAGAGTATTTTGCTCTGAGAGTATTTTGCGGTTAACTCCACCTGGTTGTAGAGTTGCCCCCCTCACTTTGCAATCACCTCGTTTGACACACGCAGAAGGTGCCCCGTGTGGAGAGGGGAGATGGATGTGCTTCAAGACAAGTTTATTATGG
>NW_026695613.1:0-4064 GCF_029851405.1 Lichtheimia ornata | reverse complement strand
GCCAATGGCTTCCAGGTACAATGGCGACGAGAACAAGGGACAGCTGAAATTATCCTGCAAATCATCTACATATATGATCTTGGATCAACGCTCAAGTACGATGTCGGCGATTTACGTGAATTATTGCTTGCCATCCAACAACATCATCATCATCACATACCAGCTTACAATGAGGAGCAACAAGATTTTAGTATGATACGGCCCAAGAAGGTGATTACATATCTACATCGAGTTGCAGCGCTTCCTCAAGCACCTGAACGGCGAGCAAGTGACCTTGAAGTTGTCAAGCATCTTTTCAGCAATACACATGGACGTTTGATTTGGAGAAAGGAGAAGGATGCCAATTGTGAATATCAAGTTGTGTACGAACGTATCGAGGATGATCAAGCTGTAGATGATGCCGAGGAAAAGCCATCAGCACCAATTGCATACATAGCTTATCACATGTTTCCATCCGATTGAATAGTCCACACACTAGCAGCAGATAGCTTTCAATAAAAGAAAACAATTGTATTCGTTTATTCTGCCTTCAAGCTACGTATTGCTTAAATTGAGAACGGAGTTGGATCCTAGAGGGTGTGCACTCTGCTGTAATAGGCCAATGCTGTGTTTCCAAGATACTGTTGTTGTGTGTTCACTTCGGCTATAGTATGCATTAAAGGCCATGATAAGGATATAATAACATAACAGCCATTTCATCCCACTTTCGACTTTGGTTCATTCCAATGCATACGAACGATTCTCCTGCTCCAGCCCATCATTTCCATCCTTCAACTTTCTTGATCCGAGGGGATTTGGTTGAGTTACGCTCAAACACAAAACATCATCCAATTTCACAAAAATCATTTTGCAAAGTTATTTGTAAACTGCCAGCCAATAACCCAATCCTCCCATTCACCATTGTTGTCCAATACAATGCATATGAACGATGTCCTGCTCCAGCTCATTATCTCCATCATTCAACTTTCTTGATTCGAGCTAACCTTGGGAGTAAGGTATCACTGAACGCAACCGACAAATCCTGCTAGTAATGGCTGTTGTTGGATCATCATTATCATGTAAAATGTAAAATGGCACACACCCTCGTGCTATACGTGAGGATCATCATTTCTTTTATTTACGTGCACCTATTGTCTATCGTGAGGTTGATGATCATGATGGGTGGATGGTGTGTGTGGGGTCATTGAGTGGCCTCAGTGCAATAGCAGTAGGGGGGATTTAAACTTGGGGGACAGCAGCTCCACGACTTGAGACAACGCTTCTCTTCTCTTTCTCCCTTGTCTACTTTTATTCCAAACACCACATCCCGATCAAGGTAATGTATTATAAAAGAGTGCTCTTGTTGGTTGTGACGTATTAATGTAGTTCTGAACATGCATTGTCAGGGAGAGTGAGTGTGTCCAAGTGCTGAGGAACGAGCGTGGTTGGTGGTTGGTCGTTGTCATGGCGATATTGTTGCTTCCTTTGCTCGTTGCTATTCCCGCTCTACGCTTGGTGTCAACAGGTACATTCAGAGTCCAATGTTGCAGCCGAACTGGTTCCATTGACGTGTTAGCTTATATAGGGGACAAGTTTGGTCTCAAGACGTTGGCTGGTTTGGCTTTTTGTTTCAGCTCAACAACACTACACCATGGTTTTCGGTTTCCAGTAACCAACAACAACGGGTCTTTGTGTATATGGAAAAGGCAAATACAATGAAACAAACAATGAAAAGGGTGTTTATTGTGTGTGTGCTAATGATGAATTGAATAGGTTTCTTTGGTCAGGCAATGCAACTTGGGCATCATCATCTCTTTGGGTTCGACTCCCAGCCTGTATCAAGTGGTCGATGACGATGGATTTTTGGAAGAGCATGGTCACCGTGTTGAGGTAAAAGGGGATTTGCAACAGCTTGTGAATGTGTTGAACCAATACGCTCTTCTCGCGATAGGCTCGTTCTTTCCCTTGAGGATTTCTTTTCATGAGGCGGGAAATGATTGGAAGGATTGGGGATCATTCTTTCTTTGGAGAGGATGAATGAGGACAGCTATGAGCCTGGACTCTACGTAAGTGATGTCCTTCCTTGCCATGGATCGAACTGGCCTTGCGTGATTCGTGCAGTGCCTTCTCAAGAACAAGGGATCGTCCAACGTTGCTCGTATGGTGGTGATTTGGTTTGTGAATTCCTTCTGATTTGCTTTCTTCCTTGGAGAGGATCGCCTAACGGTATACCAAATCGTCATCATTCCGGTACCAGATGGTCTAACTCACCCGCTTTCTTATTTGTAGAGACGACGATTACGTTGATTACCACATTCACAACAATGACGATTACGATGATCACCCCATCTACAACAATGACAATGGTGACGACAACGAGATTCAAAAGGAAGCCTGCAAGATCCCATTCTTTTCAACTTGTGTATTTTTGGATGTTGGTGTGACGGATGAGATTGACGACTGGTGACGAGTACGAATACGAATGATGACGGAGGACGACTATGACGATGGTGGTGGCAATGTACAGCACATAGCAAGATAGCTAGATGAAATAAAGCATTGTTTATTTATTACACGCTTGTTGGAGGTTGCTAGCTTGTGGATTACATACTATTGCTTCGAAGATGGAATAATAAAGGTGGTCCGATTATCGGTCATGCAAGAAGTACATGGCTTTTGTGATACAATAAGGAGGAGTGGGAAGTGGGATGAGCTTGAGAAGAGAAAAAGTGAAGAGATCTCTCCATTGAGTTTCAGGATGAGTGACTCATTCAATATGTATATGTATCTTTTTACATATACAAATTGGTTTATGCAGCTCGACTTTCTTCTACATGCAAATGTGATGCATACCTTGACACACCTTCATTATTGGATGCTGTTTACTTACGTACCTTCACAAAAGGCAATCATCATCATCATCATCATCATCATCCATTTGTGTAGCAACCTGTCAAGGACGTGTCTGTGTAACCACCACGTGCGGATTCACTCAACTCTTCATCTTTCCGTTAATGCAGCCGACACCATCCACTAGGAAAAAGCAACTCCATCACGCTTACAGCATAGGTAAAACATAAAGACGCCTGTATCTCCAAACTTTACAATCAAACGTGGGGTTTTTATTAGAGCAATGTGCTCGGCTTGGCCAACAGCACCTTGTGTGAAAGTTTCACGTTCAATGTCGCAAACAGCCCAAAAAATATTCAAGAGGTCGACCCCTGGATCCAGTTTGGCTGGTGGCGACATTGCGAAATCTGGGATTGGCCACGATGAACTTGAAACTTGCACCCAAGGTGCAGTTGGCCAAGCCGAGCCCATTGCTCTAATAAAAACCCCACGTCTCATTGTAAAGTTCGGAGATACAGGCACCTTTATGTTTGTAAGCGTGATGCCATATGAGAAGTGGTCTTTGTCCATTGCCAAGTAGCTAGACCCTGGAGAGCCAAAGATGCAGAAGGACCTCTTTGGGTAACTCAGCTAAAAAGTCAGGACTTCAGGGACGATGCATGATAGGTACGCAACCCTCACTTTGATGTCATACATTGGCAGCTAATAGCCACTTTTGTGCATTCCCAACTTTTGTGCATTCTATTGTAGGTGGACGATTCTCCTGCTCCAGACATTCATTTCCATGATTAAAGTAGGTTGATCCGAGCTGATTTGGTTGAGTTACGCTCACACAAGATTACATCGGTTGAGCTACATCGAGCGTGCTTGATGTCCAGAGTGATGTAATCTCTCTTTGACCGCAGCTCAGTCAAATCAGCTCGGATCAACCTACTTTAATCATGGAAATGAATGTCTAGAGCAGGGGCACCGTTCCCATTCAGTGGATCTCGCAACAATGATGACTGGATAAAAGTGACCGTTAGCTAGCAATACATGCCTGTTCCTAGATGATCCATAAAGTAATTATACATTGACCCTTTCATTCATGCAAACGTAGCTGTGTTACACAACACGACCCTCTGCATCTTTTGCTCTGCCAGGGTCCACCTACTTGATAATGAACAAAGACCACTCTTCATATAGCACCACGCTTACAAACATAAAGGTGCCTGTATCTCCAAACTTTACAATGA
>NW_026695612.1:0-4081 GCF_029851405.1 Lichtheimia ornata | reverse complement strand
AAACATAAAGGTGCCTGTATCTCTAAACTTTACAATCAAACGTGGGGGTTTGAATAGAGCGATGTGCTCGGCTTGGCCAACTGCACCTTGGGTGCCAGTTTCACGATCAAGCTTGCCAATCCCAGATTTCGCAATGTCGCCACCAGCCAAACTGGATCTGGGGTCGACCTCTTGAAACTTTCTTCGACGACCAAAAAAATATTTTTTGGGCTGTTTGCGACATTGAACGCGAAACTTTCACACAAGGTGCTGTTGGCCAAGCCGAGCCCATTGCTCTAATAAAAACCCCACGTTTCATTGTAAAGTTTGGAGATACAGGCGTCTTTATGTTTTACCTATGCTGTAAGCGTGATGGAGTTGCTTTTTCCTAGTGGATGGTGTCGGTTGCATTAACGGAAAGATGAAGAGCTGAGTGAAACGGCACGTGGGTGGTTACACAAACGCGTCCTTGACAGGTTGCTACACAAATGGATGATGATGATGATTGCCTTTTGTGAAGGTACGTAAGTAAAACAGCATCCAATAATGAAGGTGTGTCAAGGTATGTATCACATTTGCATGTAGGAGAAAGTCGAGCTGCATAAACCAATTTGTATATGTAAAAAGATACGTATATGTGTTGAATGAGTCACTCATCCTGAAACTCAATGGAGGGATCTCTTCACTTTTTCTCTTCTCAAGCTCATCCCACTTCCCACTCCTCCTTATTGTATCTCAAAAGCCATGTACTTCTTGCATGACCGATAACCGGACCACCTTTATTATTCCATCTTCGAAGCAATAGTATGTTATCCACAAGCTAGCAACCTCCAACAACAAGCGTGTAATAAATAAACAATGCTTTATTTCATCTAGCTATCTTGCTACTGTACATTGCCACCACCATCGTCGTAGTCGTCCTCCGTCATCATTCGTACTCGTACTCGTCACCAGTCGTCAATCTCATCCGTCACACCAACATCCAAACACAAGTTGAAAAGAATGGGATCTTGCAGGCTTCGTTTTGAATCTCGTTGTCGTTATCATTGTCATTGTCATTGTTGCAGATGGGGTGATCATCGTAATCGTCATTGTTGTGAATGTGGTAATCATCGTAATCGACATCTCTACAAATAAGAAAGCAGGCAAGTTAGACCATCTGATACCGGGAATGATGATGATTTGGTATACCACTAGGCGATTCTCTCAAAGGAAGAAAGCAAATCAGAAGGAATTCACAAACCAAATCACCACCATACGAGCAACGTCGGGCGATCCCTTGATCTTGAGAAAGCACTGCACAAATCACGCAAGGCCAGTTCGATCCATGGCAAGGAAGGACATCACTTACGTAGAGTCCAGGCTCAATCCTCTCCAAAGAAAGAATGATGCCCAATCCTTCCAATCATTTGAATAATACAACAACTCTTTTATAGTAGCCTGCATGGAGCATGGCCGATCCTTATACAAGGCCGCATGATATAGCGTTAGCTGAAATCTGTTAAGGTTAGCGTGGTATATTCATGCACTCATGTCACATTGTATCACACCCGATCACTGTTTCTTGAACGTAGTTGATTAAGGCAAAAGCATCTCGACACGATGAGATAAATGATCCAACCTCGGTTTCCGAGCCTCAAATTTCTATTTCCCTTTCGGTCCAGAAGTCAACCAAGTGATCCACACCTTGCACATATGAGCCTATAGCATGATGTCCTTCTAAGTATTATCTTGAATCCAATTTTCATTCAATGAAAAAGTCGAAGAATAGCGAATGGAAGTGTGGATGTTTATCAAATAAATGTTATAAAGGTACAGCATTACAACTTGAATAAGGTACAGGTGAATCACATATGAGTCAACAGGGGTAATTGTGTCATGCTATTCTTGGTTGCTGCGATCATAAACATCCCTCATCCACGATTGCAAAATAGCTGCTGCATGCATTGAGTCGAGTATTCCATATAGTCTATGGCAGTAAAGCACCTTCGAAAATGGTCTTTCCAATCCATCATCGTCATCCTCAGCCGTATCCTTGTGATTGCGATCCATACTTCCTGCTGGGGACGCATCAATAACCAAAGTAATATTCCAAAACTTCCCATCGCTGGAGTTGATGCATCCATCCATCATAAACATTGCAAGTCCAATAATAAAGAGCCTTTGTGGCCACTGATGACATGCATCCTTTCCCATCCTGCTGTTGATCCATCTCTTTCTTGGTCATTTTCATTGCTACTCAACCAGGCGAAGATTGCTTGTATTGCGGCGTACTTGATTGCTGATATGGAATCACCCATTGGAATGTGTATGTATCAAAGCAAGTTGCTGCACGTAAATAAAGCTGCTTCTATACAATGGCTATTGGCTGTTCACGTAAAAAAGGCTGCAAGACATGTTGCTGCAAATAGCTGAGACAATGAAATACCACCTGCTGTTACGTTTGGTGGTGGCAGAGGAGTGTGCAAGAGCGTGTGTTGTAGTAGAGGGACAAGGTTGTGAATGCTGTTTGAATCAATGGAGCAAGTCCTTGCTAATAGCAACTGCTGCAATGAATGCTGTTACGACTTGATCGTAGCAGGAAGCGCGCAAAGGGTGTGGTGTGTCAAGAGACTCGTGTGTTGTAGAAGAGTAACAAGAAAGCTGTGTACATGCCATGCACTTGCCATTGAATCAAAAGCTTTCGGATCAAGACAATTGCAGGATTGACATGATGGGTTGAAGCAGGACAATCGTTCGTAGATAGTAGTTGTATATTTGAATGGGGCAACAGTTGAGATTGAGAACAAGAGGGAAGAGGCTGAGAGTGGAAGAAGTGGAAACTAAATAGGTCGGACTCCTCTTGTATAAATGCATGAACACTGTACATCCAAACCTTGATATTGAGATTGCCCCTCTCGAACCTAAAACTTTCACACAAGGTGCTCTTGGTCATGCTGATCAACATGGTCTTAAAAAAAGACCTCATGTCCATTATAAAATATTGAATGGGAGGGTGCAATGTGGGTTTACTATGTAAGTCGGAAATGGAGGTCAGCCCCGGATTCATGATCTATGGATATAGTATGTATTATCTTGGGATTCCTCATTTCGAACCTGAAACTTTGTCAGAAGGTTCGCTGCAACATGCTGATCAACTTCATTCATTTAAAAACCATACACTTCATTAAGGGTGTCTTGAATGCGGGAGGGCCCAAACGGTGGATGATGGGCAACAAAAGAGCGGACGGCCCACCGCCCCGAAGTTGTTCACTTCCAACTTGAAAATTGGTCAGAAGGGTGCTCTCGAGCATGCTGATCAACTTTTTCTAATAAAAACTTCAGGCTTCATTTGAAAATTTGGAATGGGAGCGTCCAAAAGTTTGAAAGACGGAGACATTCGCAGGGTCTGCGATTCATTAATTTTCAAGTTTGCTGTTCCAGCGTAGCTCACTCAAATCGGCTCGGATCAAGAAACTTGAATGATGGAAACGCTCGGCTGGAGCAGGAGAATCGTTCACATGAAGTGGATTTTGCAACAACGCTGTTTGTGAAAAAATGTCTGCTAGCAGCCAATGTATGGGCTATTGTCAATAGTATGCAATATCATCCTTCCATCCTTGCAGTCATGCAAAGTAGCTGAGCTATACAAAGAAGTCTCTCTGCATCTTTTGCTCTGCCAGGGTCCACCTACTTGACAATGAACAAAGACCACTCTTTATATAGCATCACGCTTACAAACATAAAGGTGCCTGTATCTGCATACTTTACAATCAAACGTGGGGTTTTTATTAGAGCAATGTGCTCGGCTTGGCCAACAGCACCTTGTGTGAAAGTTTCGCGTTCAATGTCGCAAACAGCCCAAAAAATATTTTTTGGTCGTCGAAGAAAGTTTCAAGAGGTCGACCCCAGATCCAGTTTGGCTGATGGCGACATTGCGAAATCTGGGATTGGCAAGCTTGATCGTGAAACTGGCACCCAAGGTGCAGTTGGCCAAGCCGAGCACATTGCTCTAATAAAAACCCCACGTTTCATTGTAAAGTTCGGAGATACAGGCACCTTTATGTTTGTAAGCGTGATGCTATATGAAGAGTGGTCTTTGTTCATTGTCAAGTAGGTGGAC
>NW_026695611.1:932-4111 GCF_029851405.1 Lichtheimia ornata | reverse complement strand
AATAGTATCGCCGAAAGAGGCTCTGCCACTGTATGGCGTTTGGTAAGTCCACTTGAATCCAACCAATCCCATCATAATGAACACTCTTACCTTGTGGTATTCTAAATAGCATCTTTGCCTCAAATAGAAACCGTATATCCATGCCATCCAGTAGGTACTGCTGCTGTTTCATTGCAAGGCTCGTTAATTAACATGTTTTGCTTTGTAGATCGAATACCACGCATACCATTGAGCCAACCATACAGCATTCTTGCTTTGAGATCCGTATCCTGTTGCTGCCAGAGGTACCATCATCCAACATGTTCACCTACCATAAACGCAATGTGAGATAACAAGTAAAACCAACCCACACGCTTTTGTTGTCAGCATACCCAAAAGAGGCAATGCAAAGACGTCTTGGGAACTCTCATTGTGGACATCTCGGTAAGGAAGGCATACGACGCCCTGAACCATGGTGATCACAAGGAATTGCAACCAAATACACCATCCGAAGGCAATACAATAATCAACCTGCAGCGCCAAGATATGCCACCATATGTACCATACTCTCGTTGGATCCTGAAATTGGCATCATAAGAGATATCCACCTTCTCTCTGTAGGCAAGGAAATCAATAGCCATACTTGGATGGAGGCCGTGTGCACAGCGGATGCCTTTTCAAATTGGCCTTGCCATCGCATCTTGAGTCACACTGTTTCCGGGCCAAAATTCCCCAGGAGAGCACAGTACTATACAATGACATCCTCGACGTGCTGATTGATCAAAATAGTATCGCCGAAAGAGGCTCTGCCACTGTATGGCGTTTGGTAAGCACACTTGAAGGGACAAATTTCATAATGGACACTTTACCTTGTGGTATTCCTCAATAGCATCATTGCCTCAAATAAAGCCGTATCTCCATGTCATCCATATTGTCTTGCTGCTGTTTCACTGTAAGTCTCGTTAATTCACAGGTTTCGCTTTGTAGATCCAATACCACGCATACCATTGAGCCAACCATACAGCATTCTTGCTTTGAGATCCGTATCCTGTTGCTGCCACAGGTACCATAATCCAACGTGTCCAAGCTACAGTAAGTGAAGTGTAAGGTAACAATAACATTCGCTTTTCATGTCGACATACCCATAGTAACAATAGGTTGCGACCCTCCCTGACGACAACCATGGAAAGCATACACACGACACACGACGCCCCCTTTGGATCTCGTATAAACGCGAGAATAGTAAACTACACGTGAACTTTAGTATCTCAATGTCCAGCTTGAATGGTAAAGTAATGCAGCGATGGAACGTACATGTTGTATTGCAATGGAAGCATGAGTCATGGGCAGATCGCGCGCGTACTTTGCTGTTGAATGTCTGGAACTGGAAAGTGTTGCCATTGACCACATGTTCAACCCAATGGACGCTGTACATTGTAAGGAATGCCAGCAATTAACGCGTTGTAGTTTGTAAATGGAGACACGCTTACCTCTTTTGTGAAGTGGAAGTGAAGAAGAGTGATCTCTTTGTTCCTCCTGTTCGCTCCAATTCGTGGACTCCATGCCACCCCGCTTGCTACAGTTATCACTGTTTGTATGTAACCTCAACAATATCCTATACTCTTAGCTCGATAAGAATGATCACTGCTCAAGACTTCAATTGAGAACAGCCCTCGTAATTAAGCTATTAGCTCTGTGCGCATCACATCAGTCGATTAGTTATGCAACTGCACTCCTGAACCAACTTGTGTAACCTATTGTGTAACCTCCTACCAAATATATGATCTCCATTGCCTTCAATGCAGAAATAACCAAGTGATCCACGCTTGCACATCTGCAGCTGATAGTACAAGCTCCAAAGTATCATGTTGAATCCAATTTTCATTCAATGAAAAGTCGAAGAGCACGTATGGTACCAGCATGTGCAAATGTTTATCGAGCAAATATGATAAAAGAACAGCATTGAATAAGAAGCGGGTGGATTACATAGAGGGAACAGGGATAATTGTGCCATTCTATTCTTGATTGCTGCCGCCATGATCATCCTTCATTCATGATTGCAGAATAGGTGCTGTATACTTTGGCTTGAGTATTCCAATATTATCCGTAGATGAAACACCTTCCTTCGTCAAAGGTATCAAAGTAATACAGTATTCAGATCCATATCCATATCCATAAGAAGTCATATGTATTGAAGCAAGTTGCTACACGTCAATAAAGCTGCTCCTATATGATGGCTATCTGCTGTTCACGTAAAAAAGCTGTAAGACACGCTGCTGCAAGTAAGGAACGCTGTTGGATATGATGGAGTAAAGAGCAACTACTACTGCATTGAATACTATTACATTGGATTGTGCCAGGGAAGCGCGCAAGAGTGTGTGTAATGTCGAGAGACACGTGTGTTGTAGAAGAGTGACAAGAATGTGTACACGCCATCAACTTGCCATTCAGTCCAAGACAATCGGATCAAGACGTGCGTAGGATGGACGTGATGGATTGAAGCAGGACAATCGTTCGCAGGTGGTAGTTGTACTTGAATGCACCAACAGTGAGAATGGGAGGAATGGAATATCAAGTGGCAGTTTACGAATAACTAATCAACTGTTTCTATGTGAAGTTGGATGATGTTTCTTTGTTTGAACATTGTTCAGTCAAATAAGCTCGGATCAGGAAGTTGAAGAATGGACATGATGGGCTGGAGCAGCACAATCGCTCACATGCATTGGTTTGGGCAACAAAGGCGAATGGGAGGAAGAGGCTATTAGCTGCCAATGATGAGCTGGTGCTGAATGGTTTGGAGGTATCATGCGTCGGCGCTTCCAATCATGCAAAACCGGCTGTGTTACACAAAGAGGTCTATCTGCATCTTTTGCTCTGTCAGGGTCTAGCTACTTTACATTAAACAAAGACCACTTCTCATATAGCATCACGCTTACAAACATAAAGGTGCCTGTGTCTCCAAACATTACAATGAAACGTGGGGTTTTTATTAGAGCAATGGGCTCGGCTTGGCCAACAGCACCTTGTGTGAAAGTTTCAAGTTCAATGTCGCAACTAGCCCAAAAAATATTTATTTGGTCGTCGTCGTTGAAGAGGTCGACCCCCGGATCCAGTTTGGCTGGTGGCGACATTGCGAAATCTGGGATTGGCAAGCTTGATCGTGAAACTTGCTCCCAAGGTGCAGTTGGCCAAGCCGAGCA
>NW_026695611.1:0-832 GCF_029851405.1 Lichtheimia ornata | reverse complement strand
CAATGGGCTCGGCTTGGCCAACAGCACCTTGTGTGAAAGTTTCAAGTTCAATGTCGCAACTAGCCCAAAAAATATTTATTTGGTCGTCGTCGTTGAAGAGGTCGACCCCCGGATCCAGTTTGGCTGGTGGCGACATTGCGAAATCTGGGATTGGCAAGCTTGATCGTGAAACTTGCACACAAGGTGCTGTTGGCCAAGCCGAGCCCATTGCTCTAATAAAAACCCCACGTTTCATTGTAATGTTTGGAGACACAGGCACCTTTATGTTGTAAGCGTGATGCTATATGAGAAGTGGTCTTTGTTTAATGTAAAGTAGCTAGACCCTGACAGAGCAAAAGATGCAGAGGGTTGCGTTGTGTAACACAGCTACGTTTGCATGAATGAAAGGGTCAACGTATAATTACTTTATGGATCATCTAGGAACAGGCATGTATTGCTAGCTAACGGCCCCTTTTATCCAATCATCATTGTTGCGAGATCCACTGCATGGGAACGCTGTCCCTGCTCTAGATATTCATTTCCATGATTAAAGTAGGTTGATCCGAGCTGATTTGACTGAGCTGTGGTCAAAGAGAGATTACATCACTCTGGACATAAAGCACGCTCGATGTAGCTCAACCGATGTAATCTTGTGTGAGCGTAACTCAACCAAATCAGCTCGGATCAACCTACTTTAATCATGGAAATGAATGTCTAGAGCAGGAGCATCGTCCAACTACAATAGAATACATAAAAGTTGGGAATGCACAAAAGTGGCTATTGGCTGCCAATGTATGACATAAAACTGAGGGTTGCGTACCTTTCATGCATTGTCCCTGAAGTCCTGACTTTT
>NW_026695610.1:0-4127 GCF_029851405.1 Lichtheimia ornata | reverse complement strand
TATCATCGCTGCAACAACCACATGAAAATACAACACTCAAACGCATAACATTATCGTGCATGATGGATTCTATTCACAAGTCGTCATCAAAGGGAGCGACGCTCAAGTCGTCATCAAAGGGAGCGATGTTTTGCCGGTCTCGACAAGGAGGGAAAAACGTAGTTGCATGTTTCACCCAACCCTCATAGTCAGATTGGATGCAGTAAGACATCGCCTCTGACAAACGGTCTGCCATGTCTTGCTCCATGCTATTACCATCATATTCGTTTCGAAATTTCGTTTTCACCTTTTAGACGCGTGTTATTATTAGATGCAATGCAAATGTGCGATGCAAATAAAAAGTCATGACAAAGAAAAGATACCTTTGAAAAGAATTCCTCAATGGGATTAAGGAATGGTGAATAACGAGGAAGTGGTACTACATGGAAACCACGGCTCTCGACTGCGTCATTGATGTAAGCGGGCTTATGGATGGCAGCATTGTCGAAAACTAGATACCACCCATGTCGACCCTCTTCATCTAAAGCATCCATCACCTTCTCAAGGAAAGCCAAGAAATCAGCACTACAGGAAAACTTGTCAGTCTAGTTATTGGTGAAATGCACAATAACAACCTTCAGCTTACCCAGTCGTGTTCTTGTTGAACTTCTCCTTTGCAACATTTTCCACTTCTTCATAATCATCATCATCATCATTCTTTTTGCTGGACTTCTTCTTCGGCTTAGCCTTGGTTTTGCCTTTTTTATCACCCTTTTGACGAGCATCAGGGTGGACTTTCATGGCAGCTTCAACCAATCCAGAGCTAGTGATAGCTGCCAAAAGGGAGACTGAGACTGCACGGCTTTTGGGTACCTGCACATGCGCCGGTGTTCCAGCTCGAGACCAGGCATAATTACGTCTTATGCTGCTGTTGAAAGCAGCCTCGTCAATGAAGACGCAATTATGCATATAGCTAAACGCCCTGTATTCGTCTTCAACACCTTCTTTATCAACAAGGCGTTTGACGTATGCTTGACGTTCATCTTTGATCTCGTCATAATTACGCTTTTCAGGATATCTACTAGCACGCTTCAATGTGATACCAATACGATCAAGGTGCCTTTGGATGGTAGAGATCGATAGCAAAACACCGATCTGCCTTTGGTAGCTATCCTGAATTTGTCTCAGTGTGGTCGTGTTGTTATCCCTCACACATTGGCGAATAAGATTATCACCGTCTTCTGTGATCATTGGGTCCGATCCTCCCTTTGGCATGGGGATGATGCCTCTTCCAGATTTATGCTTTTTGGCGAGGTACGATATGGCACCGATCGAGATCTGGAAATCCTTGGCAATGGATCTATAGGGCTCGGCTCTTGACACATGCATCATAATTTGGTTAATCTGATCCTCTCTCAGATTATGGCCATTCTTCTTTCCACCCTTCTTGGATCGCCGAGTGGATCCTGATGTTTGCTCAGCAGAAGTCTTTTGTGGCAAATGAGGTGGTCTGATCTCCAAAAATGACAACTTTTGCTGACCACTCCCAGCTTTATCCCCTTCTTCAACATTGTCGTTCGCTTGACGATATGCTGTAAAAGCAGCAGGTGCAACTTCGTCAACGTTCATAGGAACAACTTCTGGTTCGACAGTTTTTGACATATGTGTATATTACATCATTATAGTTTAGTGGTCATTTGTTGCAACATGCAAGTGTCCTTAACATTCTATGCTCTTACAAGTATGATGGGTCTGTTCAGGAACACGGCTTCGCATATAAGCGTTGCGAGCATTTCTGCGACCTAAGAATGAGGTGGGCTTGACATGTGCACGAGACTTTTGTGTGGATGAACGGGTGGTAACCATGATATGAGATAATGAAGAGGGTAGGAAATCGGTGAGTTGGGGAGAACAGCAGCATAATCCATATACGTGGCACTGAATACATAACATCTCGTGTGACGTCCCATGAATGCAATGTAGCCAAACAACGATGCAAATGACGGCTCATTCTTTATTTCAGGCCTCTGAAGAAATATCAGGCAATTCATCGACACATAGGTTCAACTCCACTTCAAGAAAATATGATACTAGTTGTTGACGTGAAAGCACCCTATATCGCTCTAGATATATACGAGTAAGCGATTACTACAATGGTGTTATTAGTTGGTGTCATACTTACTTTCACTCTCACACTCTATTGTCAACCGACGTATCCTTTCTTGGATATCCTTTATATCATTTTCAACTTGTATACTCTCCAAATCATTAAAGCTCTTTTGTTTTTGGAACGTTTTAACGCGTCCTTTAAGGACCATGAGTGACCTCATGGCCCTCTCCTTGTCATCTGCTCCTAAAGTTCCCTTTTGCTTCTTGCTTTTGGATGCAGATCCCTTCTTAATTACTTTGGTTGATGTAGTACGTTTGCTGGTCATTGTCACTGATAGTTGAGAAACGAGAGAAAGGAATAGTATGCTGCACTTGTTGGTTTAAATATGTATGAAACGGTTGTACAAGGAAGTTTACAAATACGGTACGCTGCTATGAGTGTTTGGTTTGCTTTTTATCTCAAATCCTATTATTCACTCTGTCACCACGTACTACTTTCAATATGTCTTCTGAACGCACCTCCATTACCAACCTCTCACGCAAGGAGCTTCGAGCCGTTGATGTGCTGGCAACCCAATTTCGACGCCACTGCTCCTTCAACGAGGCAACTGGTGAGTTACCTGTTTATAAGATCCCTATGATCAAACAAGCGTTGACAATGTCATTAGCATCATCAGAGCAGCATGAGAGCGCTCAGCCTCACCACCAAGGCGAAGAGGCAAATGTAAATGCCAATGGTAAGTATTATAATGTCAAATAAAGAAAAATAGCTATGTTTACATGATATTGTAGAAGATGAGACGATGCATGATGTGCCACCTGACACCAACGACCAGGCTGGTGGTCAATCGACTGCCAGAGCATCACCGAAAAAACCTGGTTTTCGGGGTCCATACAAGCGCTACAATGACTTGCAACGCGCACGTACTGCCCTGGATGTTGGTTTTGGGTACAAACTCGATTCTGCTGGTGACAGAAATGGCATGGCCCATTCCACTGTCCGCCATTTGCGGAATCGGTTTAAGAAGACTGGCACTTTTGCGCCACAAAAGAGAGGGCGTAAGCAAAAGAATGAATTCACAGATGCTATGAAGCGTTACATCGTTCGTTTTATCGACGATAACCCTTCCGCTGGCAAAGTGGAAATCCATTCTGCGCTTGAGAGTCATATGCAATTTTGCAATGCTCTTCCCGCCCGATCTGCCATCGATAAATGGTTGCCTCGTAATGCAGCCATTTCCCTTGTGCAACGCCATCTCTTCCCCCCAGCACCATCTGCCAATGAAGAAAGGGAGCAGCAACAGCAGTTCACCACAAGAACGCAAGAATTGGGTATCACTGTTGATGAATGTGTCTTCGTGGGAGAAATGAGGTAATATTGGATCACACGTTTATATGTTTGAAATCATACTGAATTGGTAATAAATGTAGCTACGATATGCAACGCAATCGTACTTATTCAAATAAGCCAGCAAAAGCAGGATGTGAGATGCCAACGCATCCTGACATGATCATCCGTGCTGCGTTTACCAAGAGCATGCCAATTTGGCTCTATGGTGCTGAATGGACCCCATGCACGGATCTTGACGCTTGGCTTGAATTTGTTGTTTGCCTTGTGGACAAGTTACGATCCCAAGGTAGAGATCGCTGCGTCTTGGTGTTTGACAGCACCTCAGCCGAAGTGCAACAAGCTATTGTGCAAAAGCTGAGGTGTTTGTCACATGAACATCAAGCGTTTTTTATCCCACGGGAAACGAACCCGGTGTCCCGTTTCTTTGAAGATGTCGTTGCGAAGCTTAACAGGGGTAAGCTCAATACCCAATCAAAGGAAACGGTGGCAACTCGTCTCTTGGCACTGGGGCAAGATTTGCTCAAAGAGCATCCAGCTCAATATGTGAGCGAGGCTATGACCTCTCCTTCCTCTCCTTCCTCTCTTTAATAAACACCTTTAATCATATGATACTCCTCCAACATCCAAAAAAGCTCGTTGTTATCGTGTAGTCTAGCTGTTTTGCAGGTTGTGTATTGGTCATGTATTC
>NW_026695608.1:0-4240 GCF_029851405.1 Lichtheimia ornata | reverse complement strand
TATCAATCACAACACACACACACACTCACACACCTACACCAGCACAGTTCCCAAAAAGATCACGGTTTCACCTAGGAGCACACTTGTTGCTTTACTGATTGGAAGTCATACATCTCCAAGTCTCACAGAGCTTGCATTCGAATATGTATTGTGATTGTCTTGCCAATATTCGCTCAACTCGATTAGATGATGCCGAAAGA
Source organism: Lichtheimia ornata (assembly GCF_029851405.1). Lineage (NCBI taxonomy): Eukaryota > Fungi > Mucoromycota > Mucoromycetes > Mucorales > Lichtheimiaceae > Lichtheimia > Lichtheimia ornata. Next base: position 4,040 of record NW_026695608.1, on the reverse strand, counting down.
CGACTTTCTTACCATGTTATCATTGCTGCTACAGTAAAACCAACAATGCATTCTTCCTATTTCAATAACACCATGATAACCTACCATCAAGATTACTTTACACAAACCCACTCCCTACCTTTTCGTACATTTGACTACTATACAACTGCAAAGGTCCACATACATAATCCTTCTTACTTTTTGCGCCATATGCTTTTTGCTATACCCACCCGAAATCACCGACATCGGACTTTTCCTACACCACCTCGTTAACGAATGATGAAGTTGTTTCCCTTTCCAACGCAAATTACTTCAACCACACCTCCCCAAATACATTCAAAACCATTCTAACATGATCTACGTGACTTCCGCTCCATGTAGAGACTAAACACGGCATGCTTCAAAAATTTTTCGAATTGGGAAGGCGAGTGAAATATATATGTCCGGCCGCGCTAAAAAATAACAAGGAAACGTCCAAGCAGCCTAGCTAGCTCAATTGGTTAGAGCGTGAGACTCTTAATCTCAAGGTTGGGGGTTCGACCCCCCCGTTGGGCTTGCGGACTACCCGCAACTGCGGGTTAACCCTTTTGATTTTCTTGTTGTTTTGGGTCACGTGATCGGGTTACGGTTTGCAATCTCACCTTACGTAGCGTACTTGGATCCTACCAAAGGTTCCTCATTATAGAGAATATATATATATATTTGCTCCTGTGAGTATCATTATTTTTGTCCATTACATAGCTCAGAGCAATCGAATGTAATGATACTGTCCAAGTGTTGAAGGCCTCCGCAACCTGAGTAGCTTACAGCCCAGCGTAGGTAAAACATAAGGATGTCTATTTCTCCAAATTTCATAATGAAATGTGAGGTCTTTATCAGAACAGAGTTGACCAGCATGCCCAATAGCACCTTGTGTGAAAGTTTCAGGTTCGAGAGGGGTAATCTCAATATCAAGAATTGATGATTTACAGTGTTCATGCATTTATACAAGAGGTGTCCGACCTATTTAATTTCCACTTCTTCCACTCCCTCTTTCTCCCATTCTCAACTGTTGCCCCATTCATGTATACAACTACCACCTGCGAACGATTGCCTTGCTTCATCCCATCATGTCAATCCTATAACTGCCTTGATTCGATTGTCTTTGACTGAATGGCAAGTCCATGGCGTGTACAGCCCACTACAACACACGAATCTTTTGACGCCACACCTTCTCTTGTACACTCCTCTAACACGACCAATCGTAACAGCATTCATTCCAGCAATTGCTATTAACAGGGCCTGTACTCCATGGTCTCAAACAGTGTTCTTTACTTGCAGCAACATGCCTTACAGCCTTCGTTACGTGGACAACAGATAGCCATTGTATAGAAGCAGCTTTATTTATGCGTAGTAACTTTGTTCAATACATACGACTTCTTATGGATATGGATATGGATCTGAAGATTGGTTTAGTATATGGGATGGAAGGAACTGGATGTATACAATACGTTGAATTCCCTTGGCCCATTTGGAACGCGATGTCTAGTTGGAATGACAGCATATCAGCCCTCAGTTACGCCGCAATAGCTGCGATGGAAAATGATCAACATAGGGAGAGACAAGAGCCGGATGGAAAAGAAAGCAATCTTTGGGGGTATTGGTTTTGGTGGATGGATTCAATCAAGTGCAGTAATGAGAAATCCTGGAATGTTGCTTTGGTTACTTGTCGCATTGTCAGCATGAACGATGGATCACATCACGTGGATACGCCTGAAGATGATGATGAATGGGATGGAATTGTCCAAAGGTGTTTACAGCCATGGATGGGTATTGGGATGCGAGTTAATGCATGCAGCAGCTATTGGATGAAGATGTTTATGGCTGCAGTAACTAAGAACACAATGGCAAAGTGACCCCCCGTTCACTCTATGTAATTCATCGGTATCTGCTTCATCTGGCAATGTTATCTAGTAACACACTCGTCTGTTACATTCACGTCTACAATTCAATAAATACGCTTTCGTACCTTGCACAACTTTTGCTATTGCACCGTAATATTGCCATCAAGACCTATTAACTGATATCAACGTGGATGAATGATCATTGATACTTACATTATTCGTTACGTAAATGTACATACATGGCACTCTGAAGATGACAAGTTGTACTGTATGTCAAAATTGTGACCTGTGGCGCCATCATCATGAGCATATCAACAAGTGACGTATTTCAAATACGCATTTTTTGAGGTCTCATTATCGTGTATATGCGTACAAATGAGAGCAGATTATATCATTACCAGCACCTTGGGCTTAAAGGTTTACACGACTGCAAGAAGGAACAATGACTACGTGCACGACAAATGGTCACATTACCAATCATTTCCCTGATTTGCAACAGTGATTAGTTACATGTAAGCAAAAATGGGTCTGCTTGTCATGTACCTAGTCGACCCCTTTGTGTGTTTTTGATATTGGATGGCGATGAGATTGACGAGTGCTGACGAGTACGAGTACGAGTACGAATGATGACAGACGACGACTACGGCGATGGTGGTGACATTGTAGCAAGATAGCTAGATGAAATAAAGCATTGTTTATTCATTACACGCTTGTTGGAGGTTGCTAGCTTGTGGATTACATACTATTGCTTCGAAGATGGAATAATAAAGGTGGTCCGGTTATCGGTCATGCAAAAAGTACATGGCTTTTGCGATACAATAAGGAGGAGTGGGAAGTGGGATGAGCTTGAGAAGAGAAAAAGTGAAGAGATCCCTCCATTGAGTTTCAGGATGAGTGACCCATTCAATATGTATACGTATCTTTTTACATAATACAAATTGGTTTATGCAGCTCGACCTTCTCCTACATGCAAATGTGATACACACCTTGACACACCTTCATAATTGGATGCTGTTTTACTTACGTACCTTCTCAAAAGGCAATCATCATCATCCATTTGTGTAGCAACCTGTCAAGGACGCGTTTGTGTAACCACCACGTGCGGTTTCACTCAGCTCTTCATCTTTCCGTTAATGCAGCCGACACCATCCACTAGGAAAAAGCAACTCCATCACGCTTACAGCATAGGTAAAACATAAAGACGCATGTATCTCCAAACTTTACAATGAAACATGGGGTTTTTATTAGAGCAATGGGCTCGGCTTGGCCAACAGCACCTTGTGTGAAAGTTTCACGTTCAATGTCGCAAACAGCCCAAAAAATATTTTTTGGTCGTCGTCGTCGAAGAGGTCGACCCCCAGATCCAGTTTGGCTGGTGGCGACATTGCGAAATCTGGGATTGGCAAGCTTGATCGTGAAACTTTCACACAAGGTGCAGTTGGCCAAGCCGAGCACACTGTTCTATCAAAGACCCCACGTTTCATTGTAAAGTTCGGAGATACAGGCACCTTTATGTTTGTAAGCGTGATGCTATATGAAGAGTGGTCTTTGTTCATTGTCAAGTAGGTGGACCCTGGCAGAGCAAAAGATGCAGAAGGACCTCTTTGGGTACCTCAGCTAAAAAGTCAGGACTTCAGGGACAATGCATGACAGGTACGCAACCCTCCCTTTTATGTCATACATTGGCAGCTAATAGCCACTTTTGTGCATTCCCAACTTTTGTGCATTCTATTGTAGGTGGACGATGCTCCTGCTCTAGACATTCATTTCCATGATTAAAGTAGGTTGATCCGAGCTGATTTGGTTGAGTTACGCTCACACAAGATTACATCGGTTGAGCTACATCGAGCGTGCTCTATGTCCAGAGTGATGTAATCTCTCTTTGACCGTAGCTCAGTCAAATCAGCTCGGATCAACCTACTTTAATCATGGAAATGAATGTCTAGAGCAGGGGCATCGTTCCCATGCAGTGGATCTCGCAACAATGATGATTGGATAAAAGTGGCCGTTAGCTAGCAATACATGCCTGTTCCTAGATGATCCATAAAGTAATTATACATTGACCCTTTCATTCATGCAAACGTAGCTGTGTTACACAACACGACCCTCTGCATCTTTTGCTCTGTCAGGGTCTAGCTACTTTACATTAAACAAAGACCACTTCTCATATAGCATCAC
>NW_026695607.1:0-4246 GCF_029851405.1 Lichtheimia ornata | reverse complement strand
ATTCATTTCCATGATTAAAGTAGGTTGATCCGAGCTGATTTGACTGAGCTGCGGTCAAAGAGAGATTACATCACTCTGGACATAGAGCACGCTCGATGTAGCTCAACCGATGTAATCTTGTGTGAGCGTAACTCAACCAAATCAGCTCGGATCAACCTACTTTAATCATGGAAATGAATGTCTAGAGCAGGAGCATCGTCCACCTACAATAGAATGCACAAAAGTTGGGAATGCACAAAAGTGGCTATTAGCTGCCGATGTATGACATAAAAGTGAGGGTTGTGTACCTTTCATGCATTGTCCCTGAAGTCCTGACTTTTTAGCTGAGTTACCCAAAGAGGTCCTTCTGCATCTTTGGCTCCGCAAGATCTAGCTACTTAACAATGAACAAAGACCACTTCTCATATAGCATCACGCTTACAAACATAAAGATGCATGTATCTCTAAACTTTACAATGAAACGTGGGGTCTTTGATAGAGAAATGTGCTCGGTTTGGCCAACTGTACCTTGTGTGAAAGTTTCACGATCAAGCTTGCCAATCCCAGATTTCGCAATGTCGCTACCAGCCAAAGTGGATCTGGGGGTCGACCTCTTCTACGACGACGACCAAAAAAATACTTTTTGGGCTGTTTGCGACATTGAATGCGAAACTTTCACACAAGGTGCTGTTGGCCAAGCCGAGCCCTTTGCTCTATTAAAAACCCTACGTTTCATTGTAAAGTTTGGAGATACAGGTACCTTTATGTTTTACCTATGCTGTAAGCGTGATGCAGTTGCTTTTCCTAGTGGATGGTATCGGCTTCATTAACGGAATGATGAAGAGCTGAATGAAACGGCACGTGGTGGTTACACAGACACGTCCTTGACAGGTTGCTACACAAATGGATGATGATGATGATTGTCTTTTGTGAAGGTACGTAAGTAAACAGCATCCAATAATGAAGGTGTGTCAAGTTATGCATCACATTTGCATGTAGAAGAAAGTCGAGCTGCATAAACCAATTTGTATATGTGAAGAGATACATATACAAAATATTTATTGAATGAGGAGTCACTCATCCTGAAACTCAATGGAGGGATCTCTTCACTTTTTCTCTTCTCAAGCTCATCCCACTTCCTACTCCTTATTGTATCACAAAAGCCATGTACTTCTTGCATGACTGATAACCGGACCACCTTTATTATTCCATCTTCGAAGCAATAGTATGTAATCCACAAGCTAGCAACCTCCAACAAGCGTGTAATAAATAAACAATGCTTTATTTCATCTAGCTATCTTGCTATGTACTGTACATTGCCACCACCATCGTCGTAGTCGTCCTCCGTCATCATTCCTACTCTTACTCGTCACCAGTCATCAATCTTATCCGTCACACCAACATCCAAAAATACGCAAGTTGAAAAGAATGGGATCTTGCAGGCTTCCTTTTGAATCTCGTTGTCGTCATCATTGTCATTGTTGTAGATGGGGTGATCATCGTAACCGTCATCGTTGTGAATGTAGTAATCATCGTAACCGTCGTCTCTACAAATAAGAAAGCAGGCAAGTTAGACCATCTGGTACCGGAATGATGACGATTTGGTATACCGTTAGGCGACCCTCTCTAAGGAAGAAAGCAAATCAGAAGGAATTCACAAACCAAATCACCACCATACGAGCAACGTCGGGCGATCCCTGGTTCTTGAGAAAGCACTGCACGAATCACGCAAGGCCAGTTCGATCCATGGCAAGGAAGAACATCACTTACGTAGAGTCCAGGCTCATAGTTGTTCTCATTCATCCTCTCCAAAGAAAGAATGATCCCCAATCCTTCCAATCATTTCCCACCTCATGAAAAGAACCCCTCAAAGGGAAAGAACGAGCCTATCACAAGAAGAGCGTGTTGGTTAAACACATTCACAAGCTGTTGCAAATCCCCTTTTACCTCAACACGGTGACCATGCTCTTCGAAAAACCCATCGTCGTCGACCCAGGGACCAATTCTGATAGCCGTTTCTCCAAGCGATACTTGATGATGAATTCCATGAGAGATGGATACACCTTGACAGCACCAAAAGGAAACGTAACATTGTTGTTTGTTGCTGATGTGATACATCCATAAGATACGTGCGGTGAAGAGGGTTCTTGAAATCAATTGGCCAATAACGAGAAGACCAGAGGATCAAATAAATGTTGTTGACACTAAAGATGTGGGCTCTGTTGCTCATTGATGTTTCTTGCTTGTGGCTGATATGATCCACCGATAACAGGCATGTGTAGCAGGATATCCATTGAAAGGGTTGCCAACAACTAGGACCACAATAAGACGAGATAAGACTTGGCGACATCAAAAGGTATAGAACTTGTTGCCTTGCCGCTGCAGATGCTATAAAAGGAAGTGTCCAATAGGTGGTACAGTAACGAAAACCATCGAACGATGTAATAAGGCAAGCTGACACTGAAGGATGCTGTCGACGTTGTTCTTTGACCTGTCATGATTCACCTATAAAAGATGCACGGTAAACAGTTTCCCGAATCCATAGAACGATACTTAGCAATGACAGCTGCATCCATGAATATTTCAAAGGACCAAAATACAAGCAGTTTGCTGAATAGCACACATACTATAATAAAAGAGGGGTTTGGTTGGGATTGGAGGCAAAAAACGGATCATCCACTACTTACCAATGAAAGCCATATGAATAAAACCCTGTCGACATCCAATGATAGCTGCAACCATCAAGAATCCAAAGGGAACAAGACAAGTAGCTCGCTGAATAAACCCATATGAAAGAGGGTGTTAGTAGGCATTGAGAGAAAGAATGGATCATTATTTACCAATGACAGCTGCATCCATAGAAATCCCAATGCACCAGAAGACACGTAGCTTGCTGAATAGCCCACATACTATAATAAAAGAGGAGGTTAGCAGGCGTTGAAAGGATGAACGGATCACTATTTACCAATGATACCCATGTATGTACGAAAACATGTCGACAATCAATGACAGCTTCATCCATGAAAATCCCAAAGGACCAGAAGACAAGTAGCTTGCTGAAAACACCACATGCTATAATAAACGAAGAGGTTGGCAGGTGTTGTAGAAACGAATGGATCACTAGTTACCAATGATGCCCATGTATGGACGAAATCCTGCTGATATCCAAATCTAGCCGTTTGTTGCAATCATTCTTTGTTAATAAGACCCGTAACGTTGGCACTTGGATTGCAAGCGATGGAACGATACTTGATGGGAATATACAGTGAGAAGGTTGAGTAATACTTATACCACCAAAGATAGCATACTTACACGATGCCGAATAGCCCTTGCAAGGAGCCAGAACGAACCAATTTGCTGCCCAAGACCACATGCAAATCGAAAAATCATGAATCGAAAAGTCCGAACCAGCATCCTTGCTGCGGAAGGGAGTACACTCAGGGATATGGCCGATATGAATGCGATACCAATCCTTTTTCATTGGGTATGGAATGCAGCTTGACAATAGAGTCCTTGACGAGATGCATGAATGACCTTGGTAACACGAAGGATTTGAACGCGGCCTTCACTTCTTGTTGATGACATGATCCATTCATAAGGCACGTATAGTTGTAGAGATCCATCAAAGGAAATGCCGATAACCAGAACCACCAAGAGATAGAAAGGTTGCTGATATCAAAGATATACAAGTTGTTCCTTGCTGCTGATGTGATCAATCGATAAGAGACCTTCATTTCAGGACGCCACCGAATTGCCGATAACGAGAAAACCAGATGATGGGATAAAGCTTGATGTGGAACCAACGATATGGATGCTGTTGCTAGTTGCTGATACAATCCACTCATAAAAGACGTTCATTGGCTGACATTCTCCAGAGAAATCGCCCGTTGCTTGGTAACCAACCACCCGAGACGCAATAAAGGTTGACACCACCAAAAGACATAAATGCTTCCCCATGACTGACATGATTCACCTATAAAAGATGCACCATAAACAATTGTCCCAACCCATCCAACAATACTTAGCAATCATAGCTGTGATCTTGTAAACTCCAAAGCACCAAAAGACAAGTAGCTCTCTGCAATGGTCCCTCTAAATAATCATGGTAGGCGTTTCAGCAAAGGTCCCCAAAAAGCATGAGAGTCATACATACCTGAGCCATGGTGATCACAAGGAATTGCAACCAAATACACCATCCGAAGGCAATACAATAATCAATTTGCAGCGCCAAGGTATGCCACCATATGTACTATACTCTCATTGGATC
>NW_026695606.1:0-4267 GCF_029851405.1 Lichtheimia ornata | reverse complement strand
ACGTACTTTTCATCTTTCATCTTCATTTTTATCCTCGTAATATCTCATTTTTTTACGTTGAATTATCGCCTACAACATGCCTGAATCAAGGAAACGATAACATACACGTACAAGAGGCCACGTAATCCACTCTTCAAGAGGCCATGTAATGCACTTCTATTCACTATTCCATCCTGGTTCCGAGGACTCTTTATTTCTTCTGCACAAGACGGGTATACTATACAAGAACGCAAGAAGTCCCATAAGGACAAGAACAAGTACACGTCAAGCCGTCGCAAAGCTAGCAAAGAAAAGATTCCCACGCAAGACACCCGTGAAATCGTGGTACCTCAAGAAAGACTCAACAAGCTGCTCTCTCAATACAACCATGCTCTCAAGACTCTGGCTCAATTGTGTGAAGTGTATGATGACGCGTATGGAAAGCAGGTTAAAGTGGGAACACCACCAATGCCAGCAATACCATCAAAGCCAATACCACTAGCACAACAATACTCCTAACAAGGCCCACGCAACGCCAAAAGGTACAGTATCACCAAGTCATCAAAGCCCCAATATTGGTACAAGCGCCACATCCGTTATGTCAAACACCACCCTGAGGACTCAAGACACGTTAAGCAACACAAATTCCACCACCCAACAAAAGACACCAACCTGCGTAGACATTACAACGTGGCATGTGTGCATTGTGAGGAGTGAATGACATCGTTGCCAAGCGTACACAGGCGCACACAAGGAAAAAAGGAAGACGAAAAGGTTCGCAGGCTCAACAGAGTGCATCCACACCATGACTGCTACAACCCCTGATACGTCTCACACCTGCTGATGAAGCACTTTGACTTTGACTTTGACTTTGACTTTGACCTACATGCTGACCTTGATCAGTTCGCTGCTGCTGGATTGGGCAATACCCGAAAAGCAAACACACCGAATTAGAAACGTCCCATACGTATACGTTCTCCCATTCTTATACAGAATAAACGTTGCCCAGCTTTGATCGATCTAAGCGCTGTAATTTCTGTTTTTGAATACATGACTTTGTGATGAAAACAACTGGTCTAATTATTTGGATGGGAAAATTTGGTATCCTGGCAACGGAGATGCTGTCCTAGAATTGCCACTACAACACCCTTTAGTTTCGAGGTTATGAACCTTGCATACGATGATGTGATCATAGGCACAGACCTAATGTCACTAATCGGGATCGCTCTCACAGGACTAGCCTTCAAATGGGATCATGATGACTCGTCTTTAGATTTAACATCCACTTTGGCATAGTTGAACAAGAAAGCAATGAGCCTAATAAGTCTCCAACAGGCACACCTACGAGTGACATGACTTTTACTGCCAAATCAAACCTTTTATGGAAGCCAATACACGTATTTCCAAAGCATCATGCTGCCACATGGAAGAATCTGTGATAGAGCTACCTACTCCTGGCGTCATTTTTTTTATCCTCAATATCCTATACCATTTATTCAAGAACCTGCTACAATGCTGCTGTCAAGAAATGGTTGGATTCTTTCTATTGTCATCCATATCCCATACCATTCATCCAAAGACCTGCTACCAATGTTGCTGTCAGGAAATGATTAAATTCTTTCTATCATCATCAATATCCTATACCATTCATTTCAAGACCTGCTATCAACGCTGCTGTCAAGAAATGGTTGAATTCTTCCTATCATCGTCAACATCCCATACCATTCATTCAAAGAACGGCTTTCAATGCTGTCAAGAAATGGCTGGATGATGGTGCCGTCGTTAGACCTCCTGTAAACGATGCATGGAACAGCCCTCTCACAATGACATCTACAACCAATATCCTCCAAACACCAACGTGTCATGCATTGCATCTTCGAGAATATGACATTCGTACAATCGTTCATTGACGACATTGTCATCCACTCACCTGACATGCTAACACACACGCATCACGTCAAACACTTCATACAAGCGTTGACTCATGCAAATCTCATTCTTTATTCTGCCAAATCTCACATGGCACAAACTCGCATTATCATCTCAACTTTACCATAAGTCACAAGGGCATCACCCTGCACAACCGCACACTCACATTTATCTTCTCGACTTTACATAAGTCATAAGGGAATCACCCTGCACAACCGCACACTCACATTTATCTTCTCGGCTTTATCATAAGTCATAAGGGCATACCCCTATACCAATCGCACACACACCACTATGCTGTAATGGCTCATACCCAAAACCGGCAAAGATCTCCAACGTTTCCTTGGGATCGTTAACTACTTTCAGGGACACATACCCAATGTAGCATCCATACGAGCACCCTTGGATCGTTTTCGGAATCTCTACTCCTTGGAAGATACATGGAATGATGAACACTTACAATGCTTCAATAAGCTTAAACGCGCTTTACAAGCTGATGTGCTCTTTGAATTTCCTGATCTTTCGCAATCTTTCTTTATTTGTGGTAACAGATGTCTCCTTATGGCATTGGCGCTGCATTGTTTTTGACGCATTGACGGTCAAGAGCGCTACACATCCTTCATGTCTCATGCACTCTCATCCTCTGAACGCAATTATTCCGCTACCAAGCGTGCACTTCTAGCCGCCATGCTTGCTTTACGAACATTCCATCAATCTTTGTGGGATAACACATTCACTTTATATACCAATCATCCAGCTCTATGCTATCTACATACTACAAAGGTAGCTAACGCCATGGTGATAAACGGGCTCGATACCCTACCTACATACACGTTCAACGTGGTTCACTTACCTGGACTCCAAAACATTCTTCACATTCATCTTTCTCGCTTGTTCACCCCAAGTGACAAGCTGGAGGGGGGTAATCATCCTCATATCCTTCACAATGCCGACATACAAAGCACCAACAGATATCTTGACACCTCCCGAAAAGGATCGTCCAAAAGAACTGGAAGATGCACATAAGATCGGTCATGATGGAGCTGAGCATATAGTGAAATACCTTCAACACACGCAAGGAATACACTGAACACCATCTTGCAACACGCGGTAGAACTCGTAAAGTCATGCCCTGTTATCCAACACTTCAACATCGCGAAAAAAGGCTTCCATCCCTTGCGACCCATATACACATACATACCAGAAGGCCATTGGACGCATCACCCATAGGCTCACCAATCCATATCATCCTCGAGCAAAAGATACAGCTGAACGCTTGATACAATCTGCAATACAGTTCATTAAGAAGAAGCTTGAAGGTGCCAGCCGTGATTGGGATTACCAACCTCGCACACAGTTGCATATCTCGAAACGCTCGCAATCGTCGCCTTTCTCGCTCATGCTCACTCGTAACGTAAACGCATTACGTGAATACCGCAAGGACACATCGACACCTGTTACTTCCATGTCGTACGAAGAATTCGTCAATCGACTCGGGCACATGCAAAGGGTTGTGTTTCCAACTTTGAAAGAAAGAGCGGACGCGTATGTCAAGAACCAAGGAAACCAATTTGAATCCACGCACAAGCTCACCAGTTGACCCGAGCAAAGTCACGTCATGGCTAAAGTGCATACACCTATACATGAAGATCCATACACCATCCTACGCAACATCGAAGGTGGTTCATACATCATACAAGATGACATCGGCTCACTAATGCCGTGCGATCACACCCCTTCCGATTTCATCCAGCAATACTGGAAGTGACATGGTGAGAAGCAACCTGATATTGCTCACAACGCCAACAATACTACGTCACACAAACGCAAGGCACATGGCCAAAGCACAGGCCAACGTCGATCCAAACGTAACAAGCAATAATGCAATACCCTTCAAAAAGGCAATACCTTAGCAGAGGCCATACCTCCAACAGAGGCAATACCTCATTCAACGACAATACCATGACCAGAAGGCAATACCTTCATCAGAGGCAATACCTCATGCAGCGGCAATACCGTCATCAGAAGGCAATACCTTCACCAGAGGCAATACCTCAGCGGCAATACCGTATCCAAAGGCAATACCTTACAAGAGGCAATACCTTTACCACACAAGAGGAAATACCTTGACATGCATCAGGCAATACCTGGCATAAGGTAATACCTTGACACATCATCCTACGCTCGGTGGATCTTTTCCCATTTTTTTTCCCACAGGGTTTTTTCACGGGTTTTTCTGATCTGCCATCCATAGCGTCAACATCTTCCAACCTTTCATTCTTCAACGGTTGTTCCAACCTGGTGGGGGGTAATGTCGTATTTCAAGTACCAATACCATCATCAAGTACAAGGTGACAAG
>NW_026695605.1:0-4345 GCF_029851405.1 Lichtheimia ornata | reverse complement strand
ACCCACCACCCAAACACAGCCCATTGGTACCTGCGCTTTTTCATTTGCCCACTCAGTCATATGAAAAGCATTTAATGCCGCATTTGCATAACAGAATTTGCCTTTTGCCGCCATTACGTTCATTTTGTATCACTACACTACAACCCTTCATCATCATGTATCGTGTTATTACTATAGCATTCATATACTGTAATCATTGGATAAAGAGAGGAGGCTGAGCTACTTTTTAATGGTACATGCACAACAAAAACTGGGTAATCAAATCAAATCACAGACATGCATGCAACTTTTAACTTTATATGAGATCGGCACATCTTTGTGTTCCCATGGCCGCTTTCAACGATGTTGTTCTCCTTTTTTCGATCAGCGATTGAATAAATGCTTCACAAAGAAAAAGGACTTGGTTAAATTAGAAAGCACGTGCTGTCATCTTGATTCATGAACATTGCGTAATTACTTTACCCATCTCCTCATAGTGCAAAAGACACTGACAACATTTTCACCTAGCAGGGATGTGTGTATCTTTTACACCTCACTCTAACATCTCCCACGTACGCAAATAAAGACGTTTCTTACAACATCTAAATGCAAAATAATGTGTATGTATATGTACAGCGTGTTGACCCAAGGTCTGATCACCCAAAAAAGAGGGGGTAAGTTATATATTATCGAACACACCCCGAGACACAATGAATCAATCAGCCTCTTTCTCTTCCTGACTTTTCCACAAGTGGATATGTGTACATCTACTACATATCCGCCATTCGCCATACCATAAATAGATCTTTCTATAATACAATCCATCAAGTCCTCACACATGACGAAGTCCAACTCAGGAAGGAGGAAGGTCTTATACATAGTAGCGTCGTATCTGCTAAATAAGAAACAATTCTTTAATTCAACATCATTCACATGAGCTAGATGAAGAGGTACAACAAATTGCTTCAATGGGAGATGAGATCCATCGTTATGTGCAAGGCTATCCTTTGGGCGTGCATTGTGCAAAGATAGATGGATAGGTGTGAGATGGCTCTTGTTGCGTGGTGGCGAATCATATGCATGGCATGTCACAGCATGAAGTTGCATGATGATGATGGTTGTACTTGGTTGACAGGTTGCACAAGGATGATGATGACTGTTGCCATGGCATAGCGTGTAAAGTATGATAATTGCATGTACCAGTCGTGCAGGATGGAGCATCAAGCAAGTTGACAATGAATACACTCTTTTTCACGCGTTGTATATACCCAATTCCTCCCATCCCATGTACGTACCATAGCAATAACCATATCCACATCCATATCCACATCCATATCCATATCCACATCCATATCCATATCCATATCCATATCCATATCCATATCCATCCATATCCATATCCATATCCATATTCGTAAGAAGTCGTATGTATTGAAACAAATTGCTACACGTAAATAAAGATGCTGCTATGCAATGGCTGGCTATATGCTGTTCACGTGAAACGGACTGTGAGCCCAGGTTGCTGCAAGTAAAGAACGCTGCTTGAGACAATGGCAACTGCTGGATCGAATGCTGTTACGTTTGATTGTGGTGAAGGAGCGTCCAAGACGTTGCACTGTATCAAGAGACTCGTGCGTTGTAGAAGAGTGACAAAAAGGCTGTGTACACGCCATGAAGTTGCCATTCAGTCAAACACGATCTAATCACGGCAACTGTGCGATAGACATGATGGGCTGAAGCAGGACAATCGTTCGCAGGTGGTAGTTGTATGTACTTGAATGCACCAACAGCTGAGAATGGGAGGAAGAGACAAGAAGTTGTGGGAGTTGAAGGAGGGGAAATTAAGTAAGTTCGATGATGTTCCTTGTTTAAGCGTTGTTCAATCAAATCCTCTCGGATCAAGAAAGTTGAAGGATGGGAATGCTGAACTGAAGCAGCAGAATCATTTGTATGCAATGGATTGGGTAAAAAAGGTGAATGGGAGGAAAGGGCTATCAAGTGGCAGTTTACAAATAACTTAACCAAATAAGTTTTTGTGAAATTGGATGATGTTTTGTGTTTGAGCATTTTTCAGTCAAATCCTCTCGGATCAAGAAAGTTAAAGGATAGGCATGCTGGGCTGGAGCAGGACAATCGTTCGTGTGCATTGGATTGGGTAAAAAAAGGTGAATGGGAGGAATGGGCTGATAGCTCGCAATATATGGGCCATTGTCAATAGTATTCAGTGTCATCCTTTCATCCTTCCGGTCATGCAAACGTAGCTGTGTTACACAACACGACCCTCTGCATCTTTTGCTCTACCAGGGTCCAGCTACTTTACATTAAACAAAGACCACTTCTCATATAGCATCACGCTTACAAACATAAAGGTGCCTGTATCTCCAAACTTTACAATGAAACGTAGGGTTTTGAATAGAGCAAGCTGCTCGGCGGGGTCAAAGCGATCTTGTGTCAAAATATGAAGTTCATCGTGGCCATTCCCAGATTTGCCCAATGTCGCTACCAGCCAAACTGGATCTGGGGGTCGACCTCTTCGACGACGACGACCAAAAAAATATTTTTTGGGCTGTTTGCGACATTGATCGTGAAACTTTCACACAAGGTGCTGTTGGCCAAGCCGAGCCCATTGCGCTAATAAAAACCCCACGTTTCATTGTAAAGTTTGGAGATATAGGCACCTTTATGTTTGTAAGCATGATGCTATATGGGAAGTAGTCTTCGTTCAATGTCAAGTCGCTGGACCCTGGCAGAGCAAAAGACGCAGAGGAACCTCTTTGTGTAACTCAGCTACTTTGCATGACTAGAAGGATGGAAGGATGATACTGTATACTATTGACAATATCCCATACATTGCGAGCTAACAGCCATTTCCTCACAATCGGCAATGTTGCCCATTCTATGACAGTGGAACGATGCTCCTGCTTCAGACATTCATTTCCATGGTTGGATTATGTTGATCCGAGTTGATTTGGCTGAGCTACGCTCATACAAGGTTACTTCAGTTGAGCAACATAGAGCATGGTTGGATGTGTGGATTGATGTAATCCGTCTTTGGCTGTATCTCGGTCAAATCAACTCGGATCAACATAATCCAATCATGGAAATGAATGTCTGTAGCAGGAGCATCGCTCACATGTCATAGAGTGGACAACAGCGGCTATTGTGAAGAAATGGCTGTTAGCTCGCAATGTACGGGCTTTTGTCAACAGTATATAGTATCATCCTTCCATCCTTCCAGTCATGCAAAGTAGCTGAGTTACACAAAGAGGTCCCTCTGCATCTTTTGCTCTGCCAGGATCCAGCGACTTGACATTGAACGAAGACCACTTCCCATATAGCATCATGCTTACAAACATAAAGGTGCCTATATCTCCAAACTTTACAATGAAACGTGGGGTTTTTATTAGAGCAATGGGCTCGGCTTGGCCAACAGCACCTTGTGTGAAAGTTTCACGATCAAGCTTGCCAATCCCAGATTTCGCAATGTCGCTACCAGCCAAACTGGATCTGGGGGTCAACCTCTTCGACGACGACGACCAAAAAATATTTTTTGGGCTGTTTGCGACATTGAACGCGAAACTGGCACCCAAGGTGCTGTTGGCCAAGCCGAGCACATTGCTCTATTCAAAACCCCACGTTTCATTGTAAAGTTTGGAGATACAGGCACCTTTATGTTTGTAAGCGTGATGCTATATGAGAAGTGGTCTTTGTTCATTGTCAAGTAGGTGGACCCTGGAGAGCCAAAGATGCAGAAGGACCTCTTTGGGTAACTCAGCTAAAAAGTCAGGACTTCAGGGACAATGCATGAAAGGTACGCAACCCTCACTTTTATGTCATACATTGGCAGCTAATAGCCACTTTTATCCAATCATCATTGTCGCGAGATCCACTGCATGGGAACGATGCCCCTGCTCCAGACATTCGTTTCCATGATTAAAGTAGGTTGATCCGAGCTGATTTGGTTGAGTTACGCTCACACAAGATTACATCGGTTGAGCTACATCGAGCGTGCTTTATGTCCAGAGTGATGTAATCTCTCTTTGACCACAGCTCAGTCAAATCAGCTCGGATCAACCTACTTTAATCATGGAAATGAATGTCTGGAGCAGGGCATCGTTCCCATGCAGTGGATCTCGCAACAATGATGATTGGATAAAAGTGGCTGTTAGCTAGCAATACATGCCTGTTCCTAGATGATCCATAAAGTAATTATACATTGACCCTTTCATTCATGCAAACGTAGCTGTGTTACACAACACGACCCTCTGCATCTTTGGCTCTGTCAGGGTCCAGCTACTTTACATTAAACAAAGACCACGTCTCATATAGCATCACGCTTACAAACATAAAGGTGCCTGTATCTCCA
>NW_026695604.1:0-4357 GCF_029851405.1 Lichtheimia ornata | reverse complement strand
GATGACAAGAAGAGCACCTACATGTGCCAATCCGAAGGCTACACTGTTACTTTCTGCCCCAAGTAAATCATATAGACATACACCATTATTGTAATTAGAAGCTATAGAGTATACCGATAATACAATCACATCTGAGCTGGTTCTCAGTACTTTTTTACAACATTTATATTTGGATTACTATTACATGTTTGCATCTTTTAATATAAGCTTTGCTGCTATTGAACATGGGTACAATTCTCATCATGTATTTGTATCATTCAGGAATAGCTGATGGGTCGTCGGATATATAACATGTATATTGATACAGAATCGTAGCACATAGGACATGTTGATGAACTTATTTGGCCATGACAGGGAATTCGGCAATACGCATACGAGTGGATCCAAATGGAACAAGGGTGACAGTGTGGGGTTCATCGATGCAATTGGGCTGTTTGGGAGGGATACCTGCACTGTTCTTGTCCATTTGCCAGTCAACCAAACACACCGAAGCCGACATAGTAACAGGAGGATGGGCGGTAGCAAAAGGAACCGAGGATACGGATGTTGCATCACCATGGTGCTTGACAGATGTTGGATCAATAGCGTACTCCCATCGAGAAGAATTGGTAAAAGCATAATCCACAGCACCTTTCTATATTGTTGTTGTTGTCATTGTGAGTATGTAGGTGACAACCTTGCTGATACACTTACGTAATATTTGTGAATGATATCGGATGTGTAATTGATCGGCAATGCATAAGTAAGAGGACCATGTTGGATGGCAACAGCACCATTGGGTCGTTCAACAACCTTGGTCTTCATAGGAAGATGTACGGTAATTGTCGTATCACCGGAATCCACTGCAACCTTGACAATGCCATTCTTATTGGGCTTGATTGACTTTGACGAATCATTGTTGATGTTGTATGAAACACTGCCAGTGGAATAGCCAGGGACTCGAAATCCAAAATGAAAAGCATCATCGGCTTTAATAGCGTAGGTAATCTCGGAAGAAAAAGGGTACATTGTCTTGGCCGTCACTTGTACATGATTACCACCTCCCAATTGTGTTGATACAGAGCCTGGACCCAAAAGTGCAACAAGAAGAGTTGAATCATTGTCTGTTGTCATGAACATGTTGGTGACGAATTTTGGAAAACCTTGTGGATAATTGACTGTGCAGCATGGCTACATCATATCACACTTGTTAGTGGCTGCGTGCCATTCCAAATCAATGACATTGTTGTTTGATTACTTACATAATTTGGCTCCAAACCAAACATTGTGCTGTCATCCATGTCATGTGTCCAAATAAAGGGATCTTGTTGCTTGGCAATGATCTGATTAAACTGTTGCAGGTATTGATGTGCCCACATATCTACAAGATGATGATGTTTAATTGTATGCCGACAAAGCGTTTAGCCATTTTCCTTACCTTCGGTTGTCTCGGCAGGCAAACCATTGTAGATGATTTGCTCGACAAAGTCAGCCATTGATCCATCACCCGTCACCATGTAATTGTATGCATATGAATATGCCATTTCCACAACTGTGCATAGCTCAGTGCCACGGCTCGGATGCAAGCCAGCAAAATGCTCGTCAGCAGCAAAAAGACCATTTGCTCGACCATGATACTTGTTGATGTTTTTGATTTGGTGCCTGGCCCAATCTAGATCCGTGTCATCATGGCTGAATCGATAAGCAATGGTGTGTGCCTTGAGGGCTGATAGTGAAAACCATGTTTCAGTACTCGGTGTCAAGAGTGAACTCAATAAGCCAAACCTACCCATGCCATTATTCACGCCATGTGTCAGCTGTGTGGTGTAGCTATCAGTGGCTTCCTTGGGAAATTGGTTGTCCCTGAAAAAGTTCCTCAAGTCGTCGCCTTGGTCTCTCAATGATTTCAGTATACTGGCAAGAGTTTCTTCCTGTATGGTGATATCATGCATGAGTTAGCCATAATGTCCCTGAGACCTTAGCGCAACGAGTTACCTTTTCTCTCGGGAAGTTATCCATGAGCCACATGATTGGAACACCCATTTCAAACCATCGCATACGATTGAAGCTCTCCCATCCTTCGCCTTTACCATCCTGAAGCATCTCATGAATTCGTCCAAGAAGCTTGTGCATGGCACTGACAGCCTTATCAGTCGCTTTGGGATTTCCTTCAGCATATTGCTACATTCAATTGAAAATGTTAGTATATAAAGGCAAGAAGCTTGGCAGAGTTGAGGATCCTTACCGCAAGGCTATGCAAGATCAGCACACGTGGCCAGAATAGGGTTGAATTAGAAGGTCCCATCCATCCATTGTCGTCTTGATGCTCAATGACATAATCCATAAATGTCTCCACTTGGTCGATTAATCGATCATCTTGTAGTTGATATGCAAGGGGAAGCAGGCCATTGACCCAGTAAGGCGCTGATTCAATCAAATCCGAGTAGTCGCTTGTTCCTCCAAGCCATGGGCTCTCGTTGACATTGGGAAAGAAGTCATACAAAGAACCAGCTAATCCATCAGCCTAAAATAAGGTTGCATGAAAGTTAAAAAAGTGTATCAATCGATCGTGTCATGCATATTTGTTCCTCACCTCAATTCTCATTTGATCAAGCATCCATCCACTTGGCTTTACGTCTCCAACAGGTAATGGCTTATTGACAAATGGCTTCACTACATGTAACACCATTCATGAATACCAATAGAGTAGTTGCTGCTGGTCACTTACAAGGAAGTTTGGCGACCGATTGTCCAATAGGTTGCAGCATCCATCGTTGACGCCCTGTGCCATCGTCCTCATAATCCATACGCACCGTTTGGTCGTTGCCGTTGCTTCATGATAGACACACGCTCATCAGGTTCACATCAAGTATGCTGTTTGCAGTACTTACCATGGTGGCAGGGCAAGGAAGTTATCGCAATCCGATCGACCTTTGTTTCGAATGTGGTAGGTCTTGTAGAGATCGTTCTTGCTGTCGTCGACAACGCTCACAATCCATTGTTGCAATCCACTTGAATCGTCTTCAGATGCCACGGTGAGTCTATTCCATCCTTTTTCACAAGATCTGCTGGCGGATAACAAGGCATCACAACCGCTTCTTCCCAGTGCACGGATATAGTAGGTGTCGTTGTCGGCATGAGGAACGGGCTCGAATTTCCAGTGTTCGGTATCCTTTTCCCAAATGTCTGACCAAGTGCTTGTCACAAGACCATTAGGACCAGCACTGTAGGTTTGGATTAGCATAGATAGCTTCTCATCAATGGCGTACGTTTAATCAAATAAATGGATCTTACTCGCAACTACATTCCACTATAATAAGCATCTGAGTGAATGCATCTTGCTTGGTTCACTTTACCTTATAGCGCTCAAGTAATTATCACAGTAGCTTCGTCCTCCATCAACCACGATCCTATATGTTTGGTCGGTATCAATGGTCGCAAAAGCTGTAGAAGCTACAAGACCTGCACAAGCAATAGCATGTACAATGGTATAAGGAACACCCATTAACCGCATATCGTAATTCACGAGCACCCTTCTCAAACACAAACCACGTTTATATACACCTCTACTATGTGCTAGTCAGACGTACCACAGTGCTCCTCACCTTGTGAGCGATAGATTTAAGTGCACTAAAGCCATGTCCTTTCTACATTTTCACACGTCAAATTGATTAAAAGTGGTTAGCTGTAGCTGTTTTCACAGGGAAATTTCCCGAATCTTGCAACAGCGAGATGTATGCACAGCTAATGACTACTGCACCAAGACATGACATAGCCTATTAGATATAGCTCGTTTCCATCGCCATTGGTATGGCGGATAAAAAAGTCAAACCCATTGCTCGTGGTAGTCATTATACTAGAAGCTGTGCGGCTGTTCACTTGTGAGAAATTACATTCTTCATGCTGTGGTACATGCACTGGATGCGAAAACTTTCTCCCTCATGAACCCACTTTTGAGAGATAAATGATGCTTGATCATCATGTTCTCATCGTGATCGGGTAATAAACCTTGTACTCATTCCAAAAGGAGGTAATTGTAATGGCAAAAGCGGATTAAACTCGGAGGCATGAATCTCAAAAAGGTCCTTTTTCTTTTTACTATACCAGGATGTATATCAAGAGAGCGTGATGATATTACCCAAAAGCGTATATAAACCATGTCTATGATCGTCAACCATATTACGTAAACATTCCCATCCATGTATAAGCAGCACGTAGAATTATGGGATGACTGAGAACCAGCTCAGATGTGATTGTATTATCGGTATACTCTATAGCTTCTAATTACAATAAGGTTGTATGTCTATATGATTTACTTGGGGCAGAAGGTGACAGTGTAGCCTTCGGATTGGCACATGTAGGTGCTCTTCTTGTCATC
>NW_026695603.1:0-4542 GCF_029851405.1 Lichtheimia ornata | reverse complement strand
CCAAAGGATTCATTGGAAGGAAACTAGGAGGGAAGATAAGTATTCTTCCACCTATTTGCTCTCGCTCACCAAAAACATGCTGCACTTTTCTATCTCAAGGACACAAGCATGGGTTCTTCCAAACGAGGTTTTGGCGCGTCAAGTCCCGGCACCTTAAAGTGGCATGTACAAGCGGCCTCGTCGACCTGGAATTGGTGCCTACAGGTAGAGGTTGGGGATGGTTGAGTAGCGACCTTCTCGTTGGTCATCCCTGTGAGTACTTTAGCCTTGGCTTTAGGAAACCAACAGCTACTTGTTTATTCTAGTACATATCGTAATCATTATTAAACCATGTTCTTTGATTAAACATACATCCTTGTCTTGCATGTCTGATACTGTAACGCACTATCAAGTCACGTTTGGCTGATCTTCATTGTACATAAATTGAAAATGAAAACTCACGATCCAAGTGATGTTGTTATGGTGTGCTCATCTTATCCATCAATGTTGTCGTAGTATGTGTGTATCGATGCCATTATTGAATTCATTGTTGTATGACTAAGCCTCTACTACTGTCCTGCAGCTAACACACAATGTTGTTGAAATCATGTAATTCCGGCAAGTGGAAACACAACTGCCAACATGATCAATCATTAAATTACTGTAGTAGCCTTTGCTCTGCCCAACTTGCCTTTTTCACCGCCTGATGGAGAACACTATTGTAATCACGTGATAAATGGTATGATCAAAACCAACCTTCAACGTTGATTGATCGCAAAGAAAGCCTTGCTGCATGGTATTATCTTGACGTATGCTGTAGATTATCCGTTATCTTTCCAACATCAAAGTATAGCTCTTAGAGTACTGTTAGTGAAGCTCATGAATGCGTAATAAGTATATAAATGATAAGGTGGCAAATTAGCTTCCATGGAAACCATGTACTGACAAGGATGGCCACGCGAAGGCTTTGCCGTCACCCTCTCCCCTACGGTGCACCAAGCCGGATAACGGGGGCTGCCATTGCATCTCCTATGGCATCTTCTATAGGTGCTGCTCGAGTCAACATGTTCGGTCTGATAAAAGGACAAAATAGCATCTCACGCCCACAGAGGCCAACCCATAAGAGCAAAAAGCAATACATGATCCCATATCTACCACAAGGCCACTGAGTAACTGTCTAACTTCCAACGGCTAAGGCAGTAATCCTCAAATGCAATTGATAGGGCCATGATAGGGCTGACCACACTGTCGTAAATGAATCATAGCTGCCAACGATGCTTCACGCAAAAGAGTAAGGCACCATCCCGTTCTACCCATAGCAAATAAACATCCGCCATATCAGTAGTAGCTGCCATCAAGCGACCTTCTTGGGTAGGCGTCATGAGAGACACATCATGCACTGCAACAAATAAATCCGGTCTTGATGAAATAGCACACATGAGAATGTTCACTTGCAAGAGAACGTCCAAGGTATCCATACGAGTACTTGAGGAATGAGATCCGCCATGGCACCGATAAAAACATTGCTTTGAAGATCCATCGATAAAGAGACGACTTGCAAGTAGCTGATTCCAAACCATGGAAACGGTATCCTTGACAACCACAACTATAAGATAGAGATCGCTTGCTTGCTTCTGAGACACCCACCCAAATTCAAATGTTGATCTTCGTCTTCCAATTCAATAGGATTCGCCATTGACAGCTGTAAGGAGAGACTTTGATGGCACCAAAGAGCATGCGAAATTATAGCTTGATGGAATGATGGGCCTATAAAACTGCATCTAATTTATCTTTGAGGTAATGGTAGCAATACTTAGCCAGTGTCATATGAGAATCCACGATGTTTGATGCCACCCAGTAATCAGAACACATTTTCTTGCTGTAGAGATGTCGACACAGTGACCAATTCTGATAGCCGTTTCTCCAAGCGATACTTGATGATGAATGCCATGAGAGATGGATACACCTTGACAGCACCAAAGAACACGTAACATTGTTGTTTGTTGCTGATGTGATACATCCATAAGATACGTGCGGTGAAGAGGGCTCTTGAAATCAATTCGCCAAAAACGAGAACCACCAGGGAATCAAGTAAATGTTGTTGACACTAAAGATGTGGGCTCTGTTGCTCATTGCTGCTTCTTGCTTGTAGCTGATATGATCCACCGATAACAGGCATGCGTAGCAGGATATCCATTGAAAGGGTTGTCAACAACTAGGACCACAATAAGACGAGATAAAACTTGGCGACACCAAAAGGTATACAACTTGTTGCCTTGCCGCTGCAGATGCAAATAAAAGGAAGTGTCCAATAGGTGGTACAGTAACGAAAACCATCGAACGATGTAATAGGCAAGCTGACACTGAAGGATGCTGTCGACGTTGCTCTTTGACCCTGACATGATTCACCTATGAAGGGTGCACGGTAAACAGTTTCCCGAATCCATAGAACGATATTTAGCAATGACAGCTGCATCCATGAATATTCCAAAGGACCAAAATACAAGTAGTTTGCTGAATAGCACACATACTATAATAAAAGAGGGGGTTGGTTGGGATTAGAGCCAAAAAACGGGTCATCCACTATTTACCAATGAAAGCCATATGAATAAAACCCTGTCGACATCCAATGATAGCTGCATCCATCAAGAATCCAAAGGGAACAAGACAAGTAGCTCGCTGAATAACCCACATGAAAGAGGGTGTTAGTAGGCATTGAAAGAAAGAATGGAACATTATTTACCAATGACAGCTGCATCCATAGAAATCCCAATGCACCAGAAGACAAGAAGCTTGCTGAATAGACCACGTGCTAAGATAAAAGCGTAGGTTGGCAGGCGTTGTAGAACGAATGGATCAGCAATTACCAATGATATCCATATGCACGAAAACACGTTGACATCCAATGACAGCTTCACCCATAGAAATCCCAATGCTCCAGAAGATAAGTAGCTTGCTGAATAGCCCGCATACTATAATAAAAGGGGAGGTTGGTTGAGGTTGGAGCCAAAAAACGGATCATCCACCATTTACCAATGATAGCCATACGCACGAAAACATGTCGACATTCAATGACAGCTTCATCCATGAAAATCCCAAAGAACCAGAAGACAAGTAGATTGCTGAATAGTCCCCACACTATAATAAAAGAGGAGGTTGGTTAGGATTGGAGCCAAAAAACGGTTCATCCCATATTTACCAATGATTGCCATACGCACGCAATCCTACTGATATCCAAATCTAGCCGATCCTTGCAATCATCCGCTTGTTGATAAGGCCCGCTACGGTGGCACTCGGCTTGAAAGCGATGGAACGATACTTTATGGGCATATGCAGTGAGAAGGTTGAGTAATATTGATACCACCAAAGAGAGCATACTTACATGATGCCGAAGTGCCCTTACAAAGAGAGACAACGAGACAATCCTTGCTGCCCAAGACCACATGCAAATCGAGAAAGCATTGTGCATCGAAAAGCCCAAACCAGATCCTAGCTGCGGAGTGACGTACATATGGCTAAAGAGCGATGTGAATGGCAATCGTTTTTCATTGGAAATCGAATGCAGCTTGACGATGAATGCCTTGAGGAGATGCATAAATGACCTTGGTAACACCAAAGATGTCAACGCGGGCTCTCATTGCTTGTTGATGACATTATCCATCCATAAGACGACGCGTATAGTTGTAGAGATCCATCAAAGGAATTGCCAATAATCAGAACCACGAGATGATCGAAAGCTTGCTGACGCCAAAGGTATAAACCTGCTCCTTGTTGCTGACATGATCGATCGATAAGGGACCTTTGTTTCAGGAGGTTCACCAAATTGCAGGTAATGGGAAGCACCAGATGGATGATGGGATGAGGGTTGATATGGCACCAAAGATATGCATGCTGTTGTTTGTTGCTGATACAGTCCACTCATAAAAGACGTTCATTGGCGGACACTCTTCAGAGAAATCGCCCGTTGCTGGTAACCAACCACCCGAGACGCAATAAAGGTTGACACCACCAAAAGACATAAACGCTTCCCCATGGCTGACATGATTCACCTATAAAAGATGCACCATAAACAATTGTCCAAACTCATCCAACAATACTTAGCAACTCATAGCTGTGATCTTGTAAACGTCAAAGCACCAAAAGACAAGCAGCTCTCTGCAATGGTCCCTCTAAATAATGGCAGGCGTTTCAGCAAAGTTCTCCAAAAAGCATGAGAGTCCTACATACCTGAATCCCGCAATCATCACCCGCAGACTTGGGAACCAAATAGGCCATCAGGATATAAAGTAATAATAAAAGCGCACAGCCAAAGAAACGTCATTGTACCGGTACTCTCCTGTGGATCGACGCGATGAAGTGCATCAATAGAGATACCATCTTCTCTCTAAAGGCAAGGAGATCAATAGCCGTAAAACGATGGAGCCGTGCGAACAGAGGATGCATTTTTAAATCCCTGAGGCCGCAACATGAGTCGCACTGTCCCCGGGCACAACATGTAGAGCTCCACTGGAAAGTACAGTACAATGACGTCCTTGACGTGCAGCCTTGATAATAATAGTATCG
>NW_026695602.1:0-4636 GCF_029851405.1 Lichtheimia ornata | reverse complement strand
TCCCTCCTAGTTTCCTTCCAATGAATCCTTTGGCATTACCCAAACAAAAGCCACTTGCTGGTATCTTTGGATAGCGGCCTTTTATTAGTGCACCCTGGACACTGCTACCGGTCTGCGTTTCGTCCTCGGCCAACGCCCATACAACACGCCGACACGTGGTGGGCAGCCAGTTTACGAGGAATGGCCAACATCCTCGCTACCTCCGTATCAAGATCTGCTGGGATTCATGGAAGCCTTGTGTGGAAACCGGGCTGGTGAGGGGGCAAAGAGTTTCCAATGCACACCATTAGGTCCCCCAAGTCGCTGCAAACAAGGCATGGTGAGTGTTATAAGCAACACAACGAAAAGATAGAAACAACTTACTTTGGCCAAAACATCGTGATAGTAGGAAAAGCACGCACGCCATGCGAGTCGATCGATTGAGTTGAGAGCAAAAAGGTGGAGGTTGCCAGGTGATCCGCAGTAATTTGTTTCTGGACGCGACGCAGCTGAACTTAAAATTGAGCGGCGTCTCCATGGACCCCACACCTCATAATGGCTAAGGCGCCACACTTTGATTTTCGCGGCTTGAGTCGAGAGCTTCCACACAACACCACTTGCCCCAAAGTCATAACGTGTTGCTCTTGTATGGTTATGACGAATATTGTTGCAGTAAAAGTATAGGGTATTCAGGAATAAAAGCATCGTTAATATACATCATCATCGTGTACTGCTGCTGGTGTTGTTGTTGATCCAGCATTATGTATGTGGCTCTCAAATAGTAATGCCCATCTAACGAATGTATCATGAATAAAGAGTGGTTTGATCTCTGCTTAAAGCAACGTGAATTCTACATTACCAATCAAACACATGCCCATACACTATAATGTTTTATTTCATTATGCATGCCCTCCTAACTTTCTAACCCGGCTGTGAAGGCATTAAGCATGGTCCGTGCGCGTCACTTTTTATGCAACTCGACACTCCCGCAGAATCCAAATGCGATATGGGGCCATTATTGCCATACACAAACATTGACACACCTTCACTATTGGATGTTGTATACTTACTTACCTTCCTCAAGGCAATCATGATCATGATCCATGTGTGCAATAACCTGTCAAGGACGTTCGTGTGTAACTACCACGTGCCATTTACACTCAGCAGCTCTTCATCTTTCTGTTCATGCAGCCGACGCCATCCATTAGGAAAAAGCAACTCCATCATGCTTACAGCATAGGTAAAACATAAAGGTGTCTGTATCTCTAAACTATACAATCAAACGTGAGGTCTTTGATATGTTAGTGATGCTCACGAATGCGTAATAAATATATAAATGATAAGGTGGCAAATTAGCTTCCATGGAAACCCATGTACTGACAAGGATGGCCACGCGAAGGCTTTGCCGTCACCCTCTCCCCTACGGTGCACCAAGCCGGATAACGGGGGCTGCCATTGTAAACAACAGCATCTTCTATAGGTGCTGCTCGAGCCAACATGTTCGGTCTGATAAAAGGATAGCATCCCACGCCCACAGAGGCCGACCCATAAGAGCGAAAAGCAATACATGATCCCATATCTACCACAAAGCCACTGAGTAACAGTCTAGCTTCCAACGGCTAAGGCAGTAATCCTCAAATGCAATTGATAGGGCCATGATAGGGCTGACCACACTGTCGCAAATGAATCATAGCTACCAACGATGCTTTACACAAAAGAGTAAGGCACCATCCCGTTCTACCCATAGCAAATAAACATCCGCCATATGAGTAGTAGCTGCCATCAAGCGACCTTCTTGGGTAGGCGTCATGAGAGACACATCATGCACTGCAACAAATAAATCCGGTCTTGATGAAATAGCACACATGAGAATGTTCACTTGTAAGAGAACGTCCAAGGTATCCATACAAGTACTTGAGGAATGAGATCAGCCATGGCACCGATAAAAACATTGCTCTGAAGATCCACCGATAAAGAGGCGACTTGCAGGTAGCTGATTTCCAAAACCATGGAAACGGTATCCTTGACAACCACAACTATAAGATAGAGATCGCTTGCTTGCTTCTGAGACACCCACCCAAATTCAAATGTTGATCTTCGTCTTCCAATTCAATAGGATGCGCCATTGACAGCTGTAAGGAGAGACTTTGATGGCACCAAAAAGCATGCGAAATTATAGCTTGATGGAATGATGGGCCTATAAAACTGCATATCACTAATTTATCTTTGAGGTAATGGTAACAATACTTAGCTAGTGTCATATGAGAACCCACGATGTTTGACGCCACCCAGTAATCAGAACACATTTCCTTGCTGTAGAGATGTCGACACAGTGACCAATTCTGATAGCCGTTTCTCCAAACGATACTTGATGATGAATGCCATGAGAGATGGATACACCTTGACAGCACCAAAAGGACACGTAACATTGTTGTTTGTTGCTGATGTGATACATCCATAAGATACGTGCGGTGAAGATGGCTCTTGAAATCAATTGGCCAATAACGAGAACACCAGGGAATCAAGTAAATGTTGTTGACACTAAAGACGTGGGCTCTGTTGCTCATTGCTGCTTCTTGCTTGTAGCTGATATGATCCACCGATAACAGGCATGTTTAGCAGGATATCCATTGAAAGGGTTGTCAACAACCAGGACCACAATAAGACGAGATAAAACTCGGCGACACCAAAAGATATAGAACTTGTTGCCTTGCCGCTGCAGATGCTATGAAAGGAAGTGTCCAATAGGTGGAACAGTAACGAAAACCATCGAAAGATGTAATAAGGCAAGCTGACACTGAAGGATGCTGTCGACGTTGCTCTTTGACCCGAATCCATAGAACGATACTTAGCAATGCCAGCTGCATCCATGAATATTCCAAAGGACCAAAATACAAATAGTTTGCTGAATAGCACACATACTATAATAAAAGAGAGGGTTGGTTGGGATTGGAGCCAAAAAACGGGTGACCCACTATTTACCAATGAAAGCCATATGAAATATGAATAAACCCTGTCGATATCCAATGATAGCTGCATCCATGAAAATCCCAAAGAACCAGAAGACAAGTAGCTCGCTGAATAACCCACATGAAAGAGGGTGTTAGTAGGCGTTGAAAGAAAGAATGGATCATTATTTACCAATGACAGCTTCATGCATGAAAATTCCAATGCACCAGAAGACAAGTAGCTTGCTGAATAGCACACATACTATAATAAAAGAGGGGGTTGGTTGGGATTGGAGCCAAAACACGGATCATCCACTGTTTACCAACGACAGCCATACGCACGAAAACATGTCGACATTCAGTGACAGCTTCATCCATGAAAATCCCAAAGAACCAGAAGACAAGTAGATTGCTGAATAGTCCGCACACTATAATAAAAAAGGATGTTGGTTGGGATTGGAGCCAAAAAATCCTCTATTTACCAATGATAGCCATATGCACGAAATCCTGCTGATATCCAAATCAAGCCGATTCTTTGCAATCGTCCGCTTGTTGATAAGGCCCGCTACGGTGGCACTCGGCTCGAAAGCGATGGAACGATACTTTATGGGCATATGCAGTGAGAAGATTGAGTAATATTGATACCACCAAAGAGAGCATACTTACATGATGCCGAAGAGCCCTTACAAAGAGAGACAACGAGACAATCCTTGCTGCCCAAGACCACATGCAAATCGAGAAAGCATTGTGCATCGAAAAGCCCAAACCAGATCCTAGCTGCGGAGTGACGTACATATGGCTAAAGAGCGATGTGAATGGCAATCGTTTTTCATTGGAAATCGAATGCAGCTTGACGATGAATGCCTTGAGGAGATGCATAAATGACCTTGGTAACACCGAAGATGTCAACGCGGACTCTCATTGCTTGTTGATGACATTATCCATCCATAAGACGCGTATAGTTGTAGAGATCCATCAAAGGAATTGCCGATAATCAGAACCACGAGATGATCGAAAGCTTGCTGACGCCAAAGGTATAAACCTGCTCCTTGTTGCTGACATGATCGATCGATAAGGGACCTTTGTTTCAGGAGGTTCACCAAATTGCAGGCAATGGGAAGCACCAGATGATGGGATGAGGGTTGATATGGCACCAAAGATATGCATGCTGTTGTTGCTGATACAATCCACTCATAAAAGACGTTCATTGACTGACATTCTCCAGAGAAATCGCCCGTTGCTTAGTAACCAACCACCCGAGACGCAATAAAGGTTGACACCACCAAAAGACATAAACGCTTCCCCATGGCTGACATGATTCACCTATAAAAGATGCACCATAAACAATTGTCCCAACTCATCCAACAATACTTAGCAATCCATAGTTGTGATCTTGTAAACGTCAAAGCACCAAAAGACAAGCAGCTCTCTGCAATGGTCCCTCTAAATAATGGTAGGCGTTTCAGCAAAGGTCTCCAATAAGCATGAGTGTCATACATACCTGAAAACACGCAATCATCACCCGCAGACTTGGAACCAAATAGGCCATCAGGATGTAAAGTAATAATCAAAGCGCACAGCCAAAGAAACATCATTGTACCGGTACTCTCCTGTGGATCGACGCGATGAAGTGCATCAATAGAGATACCATCTTCTCTCTAAAGGCAAGGAGATCAATAGCCGTAAAACGATGGAGCCGTGCGAACAGA
>NW_026695601.1:0-4644 GCF_029851405.1 Lichtheimia ornata | reverse complement strand
GAAATTTATATATAGTATTTAGGTGCTTCCGATCTATGCAATAACCAGTTTACATGTATGTTGCAATAGTGGCTGGGGAGCGATGAGCCTATGAAAACGATTGGTTATTTTGTAATAAAAGTTGGACAATGACCATTTTTGCTTGTAGCGCCTGACCTAGTTAATAGATTGCTCTCCAATTTGGTACACCGACGTCGTCCGCATGTGGTAATGGATGGGAATGATTTCGCGGAGTTTTGGATGGCTACAGAAATTTATGCTGTTATATCAGATTATATACTCCACAATTCTATATACTATAATGTACAATTCCTTTCAGATTCGATGTAGAAAACTTTTCCAAGTCACAATTATCCAAACATTTATCTCCGATGTAAACGCTATAAAAAACAATCATTTTGCACTTTACCCGGTATCGATGGACCACTGCATTGATGAGATATTAAAGAAACATTGTAGACACCTGTGAAGTTTTTTGTCGATACTCTTTTGTCTGGCTGGTGAGCCAATGGCCAGAAATAAGAGATCACTAGAATGTGGAAGAGAAGATGTCCTTTATTGTCATGTGTGCTAAAGATATATATATGTGCTTGTATACAAAATGATAAAAGGTAGTACTAAGTATATGATGTGTTACGATGTTGTTGTAGTTGATCCAAGATCACATGATAAATGCTGCGACATTTTTAAAAAAAGAGATTTACTGAGTTTGTGTAAAATATTACCGAGACTCGAACGGGGACCATACATATGCTAAGCTAGAATGATGGGCACTGTGATCGAGTGGAATAAAATGGAATGAGATTACAAAAAACGAGACAATGATAAGTCAAGTGAGACTGAAGATACCCTTTATTCAATGAAGACGTCCACTCTTTTATGCTAAATGATTGATCCTGCTATAACCTGATTCTCCCACGACCTCACACCATGATTAGTAACGATGATGGTATTCTCGATATACCCATAATCTTACGTACGCGTCTGTGCCCATGTACCTGACAGCCATATAGGATAAGATTTATGCGTGGGAGAATGTAGGTGTGACACACATGAGATGAGAAGGAGAATTAAATGACAGCTGTGGGAACCATGTTATGATGATTAAGCTGTGTCTACGACAGGCACTAGCACATAACATACGTGTTGGTTGAGACGTAGGGCAGTGTGCTTGTAGCGAGAGTGTCGATGTATTCCAAAAACAGCAATGTCAAGAAGTCTTCCAGCTCAAATCCAAGTTCAATAAGCGATCGCAACTGCTCAATCACAATCCTTCCAATAACCAAGATTAAAGACAATAAAGACGAGGGTTTTATCAAATTCTTTCAACGATACTTCTAAATACTACGCTCAGCTAAACGAGTGGATGATGATGATGATGTTTCAGCTGACAACAAATCTCGACTCAAAATGGCAACTCGAAGGCTGACTACCCCACTACGGCCGTCTCATTCTCCCCCTCTCAGCCGAGTGTTGTCATTGTCCAGGTTGTATACGCTCAATATACGCTTGTAGCTGTCGATCTGCACGTTGAGCAATAACATCGGGTATGAGCTTGTCCTTCGATTTCCATCGCTTTAACATATCCCCATTCACCGCACCATCCAAACGTTTGCCTCCAGGTCCTTGCAACCAATACGTTCCATGTTGATTTACACGCATCACAATCATCGGTCCGATCCATCGATTTGCCAACTTCTGTGGTTTATATTTGTCCATCATCAATACTTGATCACCAACTTGAAAACGCTTATGCACCACGTGTTGATCATATCGTTGCTTTCGTTGTTGTTGTTTTTGTTGTGTACGTTGACGAGACAATTCGCGATGTTGCTGCATAATGTTATCGATGACCTTGATACGACTTGTAATCTCATCGGCTAATCTTCCCTCGACGTAATCCTTCCTCGGTTCGGGCCAAGTGGCAGGCGTGCGAGTATCATAACCATAAAGAAGCATGGCAGGGCTGAAACCGGTAGCATCATTCGGTGTAGAGCGAATAGCAAGTACAGCCGAAGCCAAACACTCATCCCAACGTTGCAGCATACCTTGATCCTGACACACTTTTGATAGCACCTCAACAATAGTCTGATTCATTCGTTCACATAATCCGTTAACTTGAGGTCGAAACGCAGTCGTAGTCAAAGGCTTGCAACCCATCCACTTGAGAAAATTATGCACGTAATCGGACTTGAAGTTGGCACCTCGATCAGTTAATATGTATGTTGGCACCCCAAAATCCTTGACAACGCAATTGAACAAAAAGGACGCCGTAGTCTTCTCGCTGATGTTTGGTACCGCTGCCACAACAGGCCATCGTGTTAAATAGTCAACGGCTACCAACAAATACCGGTTCCCATTCTTGCTAGGTGGATTAATAGGTCCAACGGCATCGCATCCAATCATGTAAAAGGGTCTTGATGGTGTAGGTATCGGGTGTGCTTCCTCATGTGGAACATACCGCCTCCTTGCTCGTAGTTGACATTGCTCACATGATTCCACATACTCACGTACACGCTCATAAAGTTGATAACCCTCATACTGTACCCTCATCCTTCGCCAAGTGTTGTTAATCCCCATGTGTCCTTCTCTGTGCACCTTCTTGATAACTTCCATGACATTGCCCGAATGTAAAACTTCTTGTCCAAAATCGCCTTCTTTATTCTTGAGATACAATTTGCCTCGGAAAGGTAAGTATTTTGCGGCCTTGTTGCGGATACGCCGTCTTAGCTTGTTGTCATTCATGTCTCGGGGATAAGTTCCCTCGGTGATAAAGTAGTATAGCGCCAAGTAATGTGCGTAGTCCATAATAGCTTGAATGATAATCGCTTGTGTGTTGCTGTGATACTTGTAATGTCGATAATGTGCTTGATGAATGTAATGTGTGATGATAAAGATGATAATAAAAATGGTTCCAATAATACATGTAATACTTTTTTTTTGTTCCTTTTGTTCTTTTGACCTGTTTTTCCTTTTCTTTTTTACTTCTTTCTCTTCTATATCATATTCCTTTTTTTTGTCCTTTTGTGTCCTTTTTGTGATATATGGAGATAGAGATGTGTGTGTGTGTGTGTGTGTGTGTGTGTGTGTGTGTGATAGCTGTAAAGCGAGAACTGGTAACAGTAAGTGTCCGTGAGACTCGATAAAGAGAAAGAAGACAAAGGTTTATTTTGGGTGGTTACGTATCGTGTATATAGATGTGATGCTGAGTGTGAATGATAATAGGGAGTGGATCCTCTGAATACGACAGTTTTGATACTTTTTTTTGTTCTCTTCCCTTTTTCTCCCCTTTTTTTTGTATATATATATATATATATATATATATATATATGCTCCTTCCCTCACCCCACCAACCGCGACAAAGCGTCCGCTGGATTGCTCTCGCCTTTTCGATGCTTAGTCACAAAGTCATATTCAATGGTTGCAGCTGACCATCTTGATACCTTCGGGCTTGGTGACGGGTTGTTCAAGATGTATGTCAAAGCGGAGTGATCGGTGTACAATACAAACTTGCGTCCCCGTAGATAATGCCGAAATTGATACATGCCAGCCACAATCGCCAAAGCTTCCACATGAGTTGTCGCATATCGAACCTCAGGACCACGCAATGCACGAGAAGCATAAGCTATCACCTGTTCACCATCGCTTGACCCATCTGCTGACTGTGATGATATTGCACCGATTCCTTTCCCAGACGCATCGGTTGTCAAAATCTGTACCTTGGTTGGATCAGGATACGCCAATACAGGTGGATTCACCAACGCTTCCTTCAACACCTTGAATGCCGCTTCTTGCTCATCACCCCAAATAAAATCCACCTTGTTCCTTGTAAGTTGTTGTATAGCATGTGACTTCTCCGCAAAAGCTGGAATAAACCTTGGATAATAGCCCACCATGCCCAAAAAGGATCGCACCTCACTCTTGTTCTTTGGAGCTGTCATATCCAAAACCTTCTTAACGTTGCGGTCTGTTGGTTTCAATCCTTGTCTTGTGATTTGATGACCCAAGTATTCCACGTTGTCACTTGCAAATGAACACTTCGCCAACTTGATACGTAGATTCGCCTCCTTGCATATCCCAAATACACGCTCCAAATGTTGTACATGTTCCTCTAATGTTCTTGAATACACAATGATGTCGTCGATGAATACTTGCACACATTTCCCAATAACGGTTGCAAGATGCGAGTCATCAATCATTGGAAAGTTGCTGGAGCTGTACTCAATCCAAATGGCAACACGCACCAATCAAAGACACCATACTTAGTAACAAAACCAGTCTTCCTTATCGAATCTGCATGCATGGGCACCTGCCAGTAACCGGATGCAGCATCCAACGTAGAAAGGTATTGTGCACTACCCATGGAATCCACCAATTCATCAATAAGGGGCAATGGGAAATGATCCTTTACGGTGATCGTGTTAAGCCGACGATAATCAACACAAAGCCTTAAAGATCCATCCTTCTTCGATACAGTAGATTGCAGTGAAAGTTCAACATGAAAAGGGAATTTTGGTGACGAAGAGATTTATTGTTGGACGTTGGCAAAGTAATTTTGGTGAACAAGCACTTTTATTTTGGAGGGTGGCGAGATAAAGTTGGTGGGTTGGCAGAAGAATAATGGCGGCGAGTGAAATAAAGATG
>NW_026695600.1:0-4650 GCF_029851405.1 Lichtheimia ornata | reverse complement strand
CCTTCGTCATCCAAGGGCAAGTCTCAAGGCAAGAAGGCTTTGAAAGATATCGTTCACTTGCCTACGTTCAAGAAGGATGTGCCACCCTTGCAGATTCAAGGTGAAACCAAAAAGAGAGACCGCCATGACAAGCGTCATCCATTGTACGCCTCTGTCGATGACTTTTTCGAGGACTTCGAGACGTACCTTCATGTCAATGAGGTACCCAAGGAAGATCACTGGGAACAGTGTATTTTCTTTACTTGTGCTCCCGAGAAGAGGTCTTGGTTGGCATCCATCATCAAGCGTGCCAAGGATAATACGTACGAGGGTTTCAAGGTGGAACTCAGAACCGATTTATCCAGCCCGTACGCTGAATTGTACCATTTGATGCATATCAGGTATATGCAACAAAAGAAGATGAAGCTGTCTTTGCGCCAATTCGCTTTGGCCATCAACCAATATGCCCAACGGCATCATATTCCGGATGACAAGTCCTTGCTAATGGACTTTGTGTGCAACGTTGCGGATCAATTCCGTAAGCCCATTTGGGATGTTGTCATGAAGTTTCATGAGGGCCACGACCGTTTACCTTCAATGAGTGAGATGGTCAAGCTTGCTGGCACTGTAGAAGATGCCAACAAGATGTCAAGAGCTTCGGATCAGAGCAAACCTTGGGCTGAGGTAGAGAATGATGATGATGATGATCACTCAGACAGTGAATCTGGCAGCGACAATTCTGATGATGAAGAACCCACTCGCAAGCGTAAACGCAACAACAAGAGTAAGGGTAACAAGAAGGCCAATGCTAAAAAGGGCAAAGGCAAAGGAAAGGACAAGGGCAAAGAAAAGGCTCTTTATTGTCGAATCCACAAGCAAGGCGACCATGACACTGACCATTGTTATTCGGTGGTGAAACTCGCCAACTCCAAGCATGGTGTTCAGCAACAGCCCAAACGCAACAGACTTTGCGACTTCTGCCACGAAGTTCCTTACCGCAAAGGTCACTCGTGCACACCTATGCTTGAATACAACGCCAGGAAGGATGCTGAGGCTAAGCAGCAGCACAAGAAGGTTATGGCAAGATTTGCCGCTCTCAAGTATTTGGGCAAAGAGCACAACGAAATCGATGTCGACGAGCTTATGGGCAGCTCTAGCAAACAATGTAAGAATGACATTTGGGTTAGAGCAACGCAAAAGGAAAAGACTGACGAATGCCTTTTAATTCCTATCATGATACAGAATATAGAGATCATGGCCTTGCTCGATACGGGTTGCACCCATTCCCTTGTCAATAAAAATTTCGTTGTCACCAATAACTTTGAGATTACTCCTACTGATGGTTCAATCCATTTAGCAGCCGATGGCTTGACAGTGCCTAGAACAGGCTCCATCAAAGATGTGAATGTCGAGTACTCTGATAAAAAATTTTCTCATTCGTTCGAGGTCATGGAATTACCAGATCCCGAGATCCCTGTTTATTTGGGTATGGATATTTTATCCAAGATGGGAATTGGCTTTACAGGGTTGACAAGTGCGTGGCCTAATATGGTTGCTCCTAGTGCTATGGATAGCACTGTCATTGATCCCGAGCCTTATGAACCCAACAACTCACCAGCAGGCACGAATGAGCAGAGAGATGCTTTCTTTAAAAAGATTGATCCACTCATTTTAGATAACAAAAGGATTCCAAAGACGTCGTTTTGTACTTTGCCGGAATCGGTAATTACCTTGGATACGGGTGATCATCCACCTGTATACAAACGACAATATCCAATTCCTATTGCACTCGAGCCTGTGTTGCAAGAAACGATTGATCAATGGCTAGAGGATGGTACTGTAGAACCAGCAACCATTAACTCTTCGTGGAACTCTCCTCTGACCTTTGCACCTAAGAAAGATGCATATGGCAATTATACAGGCAAAAGACCTTGCCTTGATCCACGCCACATTAATCGTTTGATCGCTGATGATAGGCATCCATTGCCTCTCATTCGTGACATCTTTCACGGCTTGAATGGTGCTTCGGTCTTTACGACTTTGGATTTAAAGAGTGCTTTTCATCGATTTGAGATCCATCCTGATGATAGGCATAAAACAACCTTTACGGTCAAGAAACAGCAATACATGTTTAGAGGCTGTCCTTTCGGGTTAAAACCCATTTCATCCAAATTCCAAAGGGTTATGGACATCGTTTTCAAGCCCATGGCAGATTTTGTGTTGTGCTTTGTTGACGATATTGTCATCTTCTCTGCTACCATGGAAGAGCACATTGAACATGTTGCTCGCGCTATCAAGGCTCTGACGAAAGTCAACCTGATTTTGAATGCTGATAAATGCCACTTTGCCCAAAAGGCAGTATACCTGTTAGGTTTTTGTGTGTCTGAAGCCGGCTGTACGTTGGATCCACGCAAATTAACCAACATCCAAAGTTGGCCTATCCCAAAAACAGGCAAGGATATTCAGCGATTCATGGGTGTAGTGAACTACTTTAGAGAGCACGTTCCCAAAATATCCACATTAACTGCTCCTTTGGATGAATTACGCAACGTCGACAAGCTCGATGATGAATGGACAGATGAGCACACTGATGCTTTTATTGCTATACAAAAGATCTTGACGAACACCCCGATTCTACGCTATCCCAATATGGCGTATCCTTTCTCGGTGGCCACTGACGCCTCGAATGTGGGTATCGGTGCGGTGTTGTATCAGGTTATTGATGGTGAAACTCGGCACATTTCTTTCATGGCTCGTGCACTGTCGAAATCTGAACGTAACTATTCAACTACAAAACGAGAATTGCTTGCAGTGGTATACGCATTGGAAAAATTCCACACCTACCTGTGGGGCAATCACTTTACCCTCTATACGGATCACAGAGCACTTACCTATTTGCACACCCAAAGAGTTGCTAACGCAATGATGATCGGCTGGTTGGATCACATCCTCGAGTACAAGTTTGATGTCGTGCATTTGCCAGGCTTGGATAACATCTTGCCTGATCAGCTGTCTCGCCTTTTTCCCACGGCAAAAGAGCTGGAGGGGGGTGATGATAACGACGATATTGTCGTAAGAGCTGCTAAGGCAAATGATGTCGACGATGACTTCGATGACATGTTCGAACCACCAGAAGGAGAGCGCAAAGATTTACTGATAAAGTATCACCTCTTCGGTCACTTTGGTGCAGCTGCAATTGTGAAGGCGTTGCATAGCGACGGTATCCATTGGCCAAATGTCCACAAAGATGCTGTTGAAGTTGTAAAACAATGCAACGAATGCCAAATGTCCAACATTGTGAAAAAAGGGTATCACCCATTGCGTTCCATCCACTCATTCCTACCAGCAGACCACTGGGCAATCGATTTGGCAGGACCATTTAGACCTACACATGACAACAATACATACTTATTAGTCATGGTTGATGTATGCACAAGATATTGCGTACTTAGACCTCTGCCAAATAAGCAGTCTGATACTATTGTCAAAACCTTGATCCAAGTGTTTGGCGATTACGGCTTTCCGAGATACTTGCAATCGGACAATGGCACGGAATTTGTGAATCAGCTTGTAAAGAAATTGGCACAAGCGACTGGCTTTGACCATAGATTGGCAACTCCTTATCACCCACGAGCAAATGGCGTAGCCGAACGTTGGGTGCAAACATCGGTAAGGACTTTGAGAAAACTGATCAAAGGTGCTCTCAAGGACTGGGACTTGTTCGTTCCAGGTGTGCAACTTGCTATCAATGGAAAGATATCAGAAAGGCATGACTCTGCACCCTTTTCCCTCATGTTTGCAAGGAAGATGAATACCTTCGGTGATTATCGAACCGAAACAGATGTGAGAGCAATGACAGAAGAAGAGTTGCAAGAGAGATTGGAAGCAATGGAGAACGTGGTATTTCCAGCAATCAACGAGAAGGTGTTGGCCATGCTAGAAGCAAGAAACAAAGCCTTCAATGATAAGCATTACATCGTTGATTTCCCTATCAACAGCCAAGTAGTGGTGATCGTACCAGAGAACGAAAGAAGCAAGCTCGATACTCCACATGACGGTCCATTCACAGTTGTCAGGAAGACACGAGGTGGTAGTTATGTGTTGAAGGACATCAGAGGCAAACTTCTTGGTAGAGATTACGCACCATCGCAGCTGAAGTTGATATCCCAAGACTACGACTTGCCATGTGACGATATATACGTTGTCGATCGCATTGTTGCTCATGAGAGAGTGGCTCCTGGCAAGTACAAATACTTGGTAAGATGGGAAGGCTATCGTGAAGAGGACGACACTTGGGAACCCGAATCGTCGTTTACAAACGTACACACCATTCACGATTACTGGAAAAGACTTGGTGAACAACCTGAACCAAAGCCTGAGAACACGCGTGGAAAGAGAAAAAGAAACGCAAAAGGCAAAACGAGTTCTGGGGCAAATGACGCACCTCGCAAAAACCACTCGCGCAAAAGACAACGGAACAGCAATCCGAAACAACCCGTGCGTAAATCACTCCGCCTCCAATAAGTGTTACATTTCCCCACACATTCTCATACTCTCTCTTTTCTTCCCTTTTTCACTTACACACACTACTTCTTCGCGTTATAATGAACCTGGAGGAGGGTGATGTGGTGAACCAGTGATTAAGATCGGTCATTATCACATCTCAGACAA
>NW_026695599.1:0-4666 GCF_029851405.1 Lichtheimia ornata | reverse complement strand
GGAAAGTCAAAGGCAAAACTTGATTCCGAAAAGGATCGTTCACAACATCCGGGGGCTTAAGAGGAAGACGTCTCGTTGAACGGAATGGGCTTGAGGCGCGAGGCATGAATGTTTGTCAAAACTTGATGGTTCTTGAGAGCTTGAAGATCATAGCGATCGGAACCAACTTGACGAGTGATAACATAAACTTCATCAGGATAAGGACGTGCAAACTTGCCTTTGCGTTTGGCAGAATTGTGAGGTGCTTCAACAAGGACAAGGGAACCAACTGAAAAGGGTGGACGATGTCGAGAGTTGTTCATGGATGTGGCATTGTCGGCTTGTGTACGTTGATTGGCGAGTTGAACTATGGCACGAGCACGAGATAGATACAAGTCGGTAGTTTGACGATAAGTGCTTGATGAGATATCTTGAGGAGTGAAATCAACTTGACCAACGAGGCGAGCTTCACGACCATGGACCAAAGAAAAAGGAGTAAACCCGGTGGAGGCATGAATAGAAGAATTGTAAGCAAGTTGAAATTCTGGTAAGTGCTTATCCCAAACATCTGAAAGGTGATCTTGTTCCATATACGACAGAAGCATACTCTTGAGGGTTGACATGAAGCGTTCAACAAGCCCATTGGATTGTGGATGATAGGCAGGGGCGTATTGCTGTTTGATGCCAAGCTTCATGCAAAGGACTTGCAACATGGATGCTGAGTAAGTAGGACCATTGTCGGAAAGCATAACGCGAGGGAAGCCATGTTCACTGAATAGATGGATCAATGTCTTGGAAACAGTGTCAGTATTGCATACTGCAACAGGAGTGATGATGACATAGCGTGAGAACATGCATTGGATGACAATGATATACTTATTGCCAGCTTGGGATTGCGCAAGAGGACCAAAGGTGTCGATGGCGATTGTGTCGAATGGTTGCAAAGGAGGATTGGATCGAATCAGGTTTGTGTGACCAAAGGGCTTTCTTGAAGTCTTGGTACGAATACAAATAGGGCACTTGCGGATCTGTTCAGCAACAAATGAGCGCATATCCGGAAACCAATACAAACGTTGAAAGCGTTGCAGTGTGCGAGACAAGCCTAAATGGCGGAAGTGGGGTGTTCATGCAAAAGCTTGAAGATGTCAGGGCGTAAAGCAGCAGGTAACACAGGGCGGGTGCCGAAAAAGA
The DNA here is from genome assembly GCF_029851405.1 of Lichtheimia ornata. NCBI lineage: Eukaryota > Fungi > Mucoromycota > Mucoromycetes > Mucorales > Lichtheimiaceae > Lichtheimia > Lichtheimia ornata. Next base: position 3,496 of record NW_026695599.1, on the reverse strand, counting down.
GGATACCAGACTCTTGAGAAAAACCACGAGGCAAGGGATTGGCAAGAGTGGAGCAACAAAAGGGATCTTGTGATTGAGCAGTGGAAAGATCATTGGTAGAAAGGCCACAAAGTTGCATGGATTGCACAAAGGAGGAAGAAGATGTAGGAGACAAGCAGGCAATATCAGGCAAAGGAAAGCGGCTAAGAGCATCAGGACCAGTGTTGACACGACCAGGGCGATAAATGATTTTGAAGGAATGTTGTTGAAGAAAAAGAGCCCAACGAGCAAGTCGGCCACGAAGATCAGCTGAACGAGGAAGAAATTGCAAAGCCTGATGATCAGTAACAACAATAAAGGACGTGCCTGTAAGATAATGGGCAAACTTTTTGATTCCCCAAACAACAGCAAGGGCTTCAAGTTCGGTAACACCATAATTCTTTTCAGCAGAGGAAAGGGATCTTGAAGCATAGGCAACGGCATAGACGCGATTATTTGATGGATCACGTTGGCAAAGCATGACACCAATACCAGCGGTACAAGCACCATCGGTATGAAGTTCAAAGGGGCGAGAAAAATCAGGATAGCGAAGAACAGGAGCTGAAGTGAGAGCTGACTTGAGGGATTGGAAAGCTTGTTCTTGATCCGTAGACCATTGCCATGGAGCATCTTTCTGTAAAAGAAAATTGGGAGGAGCAGCAATAGAAGAAAAACCTCGAATAAAAGAGCGGTAATATCCAGCCAAACCAAGGAAGGAACGTAAGGTGTCTTGAGTAGTAGGGCGTGGAAAGGATGAAACGGCTTTGATTTTGGCAGGATCAGTCTTGAGACCCGTGGGGGTGATGAGATAACCAAGGTAAGAAATTTCACGGCTTGCGAAATGGCACTTCTTGAGGTTGACACTGAGGTTGGCTTGACGAAGGCGAGAAAAGACACGACGAAGATCATTGAGGTGTTGAGAAAAGGAAGAAGAGAAAATGATAATATCGTCAAGATACACGAGACAAATTTGCCATTTCAAACCTGCAAGAACGGAGTCGACAAGACGTTGCATTGTGGAAGGAGCATTGCATAGGCCAAAACTCATACGAACGAATTCAAAGAGACCACGGCGGCACACAAAAGCGGATTTGGGTTTGCTTGCATCATCCAATTCGATTTGCCAGTAGCTGGAGGTGAGATCGAGAGTTGAGAATACCCGAGAAGAACCAAGGCTGTGAAGAGTGTCATCGATGCGAGGGAATGGATACACATCACGAGTGGTAACAGCATTCAATTTCCTATAGTCAACACAAAAGCGTGGGGTACCATCCTTCTTGCGAACTAGCACAACAGGAGAAGACCATGGTGAATGACTAGGACGAATAATACCTTGTTCCAACATTTCATCAATGAGGTCGTTAATCAAGTCATTCTCGGCGGCGGAAGCGCGATGAGGAGCAGATGCAATGGGACGAGCTGTACCAGCGTCGATATGATGTTGAATGGCATGTGTTGTGGAAGAGGCTGTAGGTTGAAAGCAATCGGCAAAAGCGGTAAGGACTTGTTGAAGAGCGATACGATCGGTGGTGGAAACAGAGGAGTCGATGACTTTGTCGAAATCAGAAGCGGAAGGTGATGATGTTGAATGAGATTGTGAGGGAGTCGAGATTGCATGAATCGAATTTGGTTCGAGAAACTCAGCGGCAGCAATGATTTGAGAAGGTTGTAGCTGTGTAGCTTGAGCAGCAAGATTAGCGATCTTAACAACAGCAGTACCTGAAGATGAGAATTGGACAAAACCAGCAGCGATAGCACATAGTTGTCGAGCAACTTGATCTGATGGCGTGGTGAGATAGGCTGTTGTATTGGAAGGTCCAGCGACATCAATGTAGGCGTGAGAGTGAGCAGGCATCTTGAGTTGGTTGATGACACGAATTGGAGACGGTCTAGAGACAATACGATCATTCGAAGGAGGCATGAAAGAGATACTATCTTCGCCGGCATGGATGACAGCATTGAGTGAGCGAAGGATTGGATAGCCAAGGATGACATCGTGTGAAAGTTCATGGATGACATGGAATGTCACCTCGATGGGAGTGCTAGCAACAATGATACGAGTAGTAACAGTGCCCAAGAAAGAAGTAACCTTACCATCTGCTGTTGTAAACGAAACGGCAGAGTGGTGCTCGATGTTGAGATCAAGGGATTTGGCAAGGTTGGCTGACATGGCCGATATACTGGCACCTGTATCAATCAATGCTTGTACTGATTGATGTTGAATGGTGCATGAGACACGGGGACCCGAATAGGAGACACCAGGAACCGAGAGCTTGCTGAGTGCACAAATAATGTGCGACGTTTCTTCTTGTTGATTGGTGGTTGCAGGAGGCTGAGGCGAGTTGCTGGGAGTTGAGGTTGATTGTTGCAAGGAGAGAGCATTCACTTGTTTCTTGTTCTGGCAGCTTTTCGTGAGGTGACCCTGTTGGTTGCAATGCCCACAAAGTGGAACACCATGAGCAGCCCAACGACGCATTGGATCTACAGGCTTATTTTGCGAGCGTTGACGAGTGCCACGATTACCTGTATTGTTGCGTTGTCGTGAGTGATAATGGGCATTGGTGCAGTACTGTCGTTGGTGGTGGTTGATGGCATCTATTTCCATAGGATCGTTCTTGACTTGCATCGGGGGGTCGATTTGGAAGGCACCATGGCTGGAGGGCGTCTTGTCTTCATGTTTTCTAGAGAGGCGATCCTCATGAAAGACTGCACGTTCATATACCTGGGTCCAATCAGACAAGCCAAAGAGAAGTGGTGACACCAACTCCTTGAGTCGAGGATTGAGATTCGCATGGAAGATATCAAGAAGTCGAGCAGCAGAGGGGGCATGACCAGAAGGAAATGAATTGACCAAGGTTTCGAACTTGACACGAAAGAGACGGATGGGCATAGTATCCTGTTTGAGAGCTTGGAGTTCTTTACGAAGACGATTGGCATCAGCTGCCGGATCAACGCCATATGTGCTTTGCAACAAGGAACACAAGGTGTCGAAGTCTTGGGATGTGGTGGCATAGTAGAGCCAGTCTGCAATTTGGCGAGGTAAGTAGTATGCAAGATAGCGGCTTTTGGCAGCGTCATTCATAGCGATATCATTAGCAGCATCAATATACTTTTTAACCAGCGGTGGATGTTCATCTGGCCAGGATTGAAACGTGGGATAAGTAGGTTTTTGGCTTCGGAGGCAAAGTAGAGGTTGAGTAGAGCATTGCTTGTGTCAGCAGGAGACACCAAGGCTGGAGCGTGTTTGCTTTGAGCAGCGCCAGACATGATAGCAGTAGGTTAGATGTAGAGGTATGGGGGATCGAAAGAGAGCTTCTCCACCATGTAATAAACGAGCGGGATTAGATAATGACTTAGCCAAGAATGGAAGGAATTCAAGACTAAGGAAGATGAGAGTAGATCAAGATATTACACTGAATATAAGATGATGGTTTATTACTGCAAGAGAAGGGTTTAAATAGCTTATAGAAAATATAGC
>NW_026695598.1:0-4668 GCF_029851405.1 Lichtheimia ornata | reverse complement strand
CTATTATAAGCAAGACAATCAGGGATTAGCAAGTACGAACACGACAACTGGTAGCTGATGTCAGAACGTAATTCACCAATGGATCAAGACCAAGAACACATGTTTCAGCAAGAACGTCAAGAAGGTGTGCACATGCAGCCGACTGTGGAGCAAAATGCATTGTGGGCGATGATGCATTCGTTGCGTACAGTGGTGGATGAGCTGCAACAGACAAGGCAACAACGTCAAGGCATGAGTGGTGGTGTACGTCCTCCAAAACCCGATTGCTACAGTGGCAAGAGAAATGCACAGGCCATTGAATCGTGGTTGTTTATGGTGAAGTCGTACTGTAATTTGGCGTCTGTTGTTGGTGAAGAGGCGAGAGTTGAATATGCGACAACGTTGCTACGTGGTGATGCTGTGAAGTGGTGGCGGCAGCTCGTTTATAATCGACCATCGGAAGTGCCAAAGACTTGGGATGACTTCTCGAATGCTTTGCGTAAGGCGTTCAGACCAAGGTTGACACCTCAAATGGCTCGCATGCGGTTGGATCGATTGAAGCATCGTGGTGGCAATATTGAGGAGTTCACCAATGAGTTCCGTGACGCCATGATGGATGTGGAGGAGATGTCGCTTGATGATGCTTTGTTTTTCTTTTACAAGGCATTGAAACCAGGTTGTGCAGAGTTTGTCATGGAACACCAGCATGAGATCAAGGAAATGGAAGATGCATACACCTTTGCAGAATTCCATGAGTCAGCAAGGGAAAATTCTCGTGCCATTCGTGATTACTCTGGTCGCAACAATCATTCTCGTTGGCATCAACCACAACCATATGTGCCAAGTACACCAACGCCAATGGAGCTTGATTACGTGAAGCCGACAACAAGATCGTTTGGTGGCAAGTGCTTCAAATGTGGTGAACGTGGCCATATGAAACGGGACTGCAAACATCGCAAGCGTCAAGCTGAAGAAGCCAAACAGGATTTTGGCAAGGCGCATGCGTAGGTGCGGGGTCTCGTATGCGCGAACTGAATCCCCAGTTATGGAAACAACAAGATCGCTGAAGGATGATGGGATTCAGGAGCAAGAAAATCATTCTTCAGTGGGGCTGATCTCAAGGCAAGCCGTAGTCGAGGGTGATCAGCACAGCGTTGATGCATGTCCAAAAGCTCACGCTGAGGAGTCAAGACTACGCAAGGATGTTAATCGACTTGAAGGGTTATATACAAGTAGCCCTGGTGGCGAGTCGTTACCTCTGTATCGTGGTGTCTGCAAGGATAATGTGTTTGCTGCTTTGTTGGATTCTGGTGCGAGCACAAGTTATATATCAACAAGGCTGGGTCACAAGTTTCCTTTGCAGAGGATGGAGCCACGTGAGGTTCACACAGCTGGTGGCAAGAAACTCGAAGTCAAAGAGCGTGCAACGATCGATTTTGTATTGGGCGAATGCAAGATGTCGATTGATGCGTATGTTCTGGATATGGGCTTCGACTTGGTTCTTGGGCGAAATTGGCTGGCAAAGTACAATCCACAAACCGATTGGGAGACGGATGCTTGGATGATCAAGATGGATGACAAGACGTATACGATCAAGCCTGAAAAGTATCTTGGCCAATCTGGGTTGGAGTATTTGTTATCACATAAGCAAGTCAACAAGGTTGTCAAATCGGATGGGGTGGAATTCATTTACCTTTTACACCCTGAGCCTGAGGAAAAAGACAAGCCTGGTGCGATGTTGCAAGATTTGGTGCAGGAGTTTGATGATGTGTTTCGAGACGATCTGCCACCTGGTCTTCCTCCTGATCGTGGTGTCGAACATGTCATTGAAACGGGCGATGCTGTACCAGTGTCCAAACAACCGTACAAGATGTCACCTGCCGAGTTAGTTGAACTAAGGAAGCAGCTTGACGAATTGTTGAGGTTGGGTCTCATTGAGCCGAGTTCATCACCATGGGGGGCACCCATTCTATTCGTCAAGAAAAAGGATGGCTCCATGAGAATGTGTGTGGACTATAGAGCTCTCAACAAGGTTACCATACGTAATAAGTACCCATTGCCAAGGATCGATGAGTGCTTGGAGCAGCTGAAAGGGGCGTCATATTTTTCAAGTCTTGATCTCAAATCCGGTTACCATCAAGTCCGTATCAGTGCAAAGGATGTTCCCAAGACGGCGATGAATTGTCGATATGGTCAGTTTAGTTGGCGAGTGTTACCATTTGGATTGTGTAATAGTCCACCTACCTTCCAAGCAATGGTGAATCGTATACTAGCTGACTATATTGATCGATTTGTGTTGGTGTATGTCGACGATATTTTGATCTTCAGCCATTCAGAAGAGGAGCACAAGGAGCATGTACGATTGGTGTTGGAGAAGTTGAGGGAGGCCAAGCTATATGCGAACTTCAAGAAATGTGACTTTGGCAAACGAGAGATTGAGTTCCTTGGATTTCGCGTATCGGTGGATGGCATTCTCCCAGCAAGCAGCAAGGTCAAGGCGGTCCGAGATTGGAAGGTGCCAACAAATGTCCAAGAGGTTCGACAGTTCATTGGATTGGCTCAACACTTCAGAAGGTTTATCCCTGGTTTTGCAAGTCTGGCATCACCTCTTACAGATTTGACAAAAGGGAGTGGACCCAAGAAGAGAGCTATCCAATGGAACGAGGCGTGTCAAGCGAGTTTTGAAGAAATCAAGGCGAAGTTGACTGAAGCACCCGTATTACACACACCAGATCCAGACAAGCCTTTCCGAGTCGATTGTGATGCGTCTGATGTGGGAGTTGGTGCGGTGTTGCTTCAACAAGATGATGGCGATGACAAGGCATGGCACCCAATTGCATATGAATCAAGGAAGTTGTCAAGTGCGGAGCGAAATTATCCGGCGCAAGAGAGGGAGTTGTTGGCGATATTGTATGCATTGCGTACATGGAGATGCTTTTTGGATGGGCGCGAATACAAGGTTTACACCGATCACCATACGCTCAAGTACCTCAAGACACAAGCAAAGCCCACTCCAAGATTGGTCAGGTGGATCAATGAGCTGGAGTTGTTTGACCCAACGATATTGTATCAGCCTGGCAAGTTGAATTGTGTCCCCGATGCTTTATCAAGGCAAGACTATGATGGTGATCCTGGTGAAGAGTCATTAGAACCAGATTACTTGTATGTCTTGGCATCTGATATACCTGATGAACATCGAGAGGATTGGCCGTTGTATTATGTCAAGTGTCCAAAGGATTTGCCAGAGGCGGTGTCAAACTTTTTGCAGCAAGAAAAGGATCACTTTGTGGTGCGACAAGGCAAGGTGTTTCGAAAGGTGAAAGTCAAGCATGGTGACAAGGCTGGTTCCATTGTGGAGGTGCGTTTTCTACCATTTGTCCAAAGGGCTGACAAGGTGCAACAATTTCATCAAGGCTTTGGGCATACGGGTCGTCTCACGGTGTTTGATCTCATGCGTTATCGTTTTTGGTGGCCAACAATGAGAAACGATATACAAGAGTGGATCAAGAGTTGTCCTGAATGTCAAGTCAATGGTCAACAATCATCGAGTCATCATGATGAGATGCATCCACTATCCATACCTGGCGCTTTCGATCGGTGGCATCTTGACTTTATCGGTGAGCTTCCCAAGACTGTACATGGCAATCGGTGGATTCTTATGGCGGTGGATTATACGACAAACTATCCGGTGGCAAGGGCGGTACCAGAGGCGTCTGCTGAAGCTGTTGCAAATTTCTTGTATGAAGAAATTGTCATGAGGTTCTCTTGTCCAAAGGAGATTCTATCGGATCGAGGTTCAAGTTTTATGAGCAAGGTTGTCCAAAGATATGTCAAGCGTATCGGTACGAACCACAAGTTTACATCATCGTTTCACCCAAGGACGAACGGCAAGTGTGAGAGACTCAATGGGACGTTCAAGCAAATGCTGAGGAAGTATGTCAATGGCGCGTTGCACTTGTGGGATGAATACGTGGACACCGCACTCTTTGCCTGTCGTATTCGAACACATGCATCAATTGGCTACAGTCCTTTTTATCTCACGTATGGTCGTGAACCAACTTTACCTGGTGATGTGGCTCGTCCTTTGATATCTCAAGAAGCACAACAAGACCCAAGGGCTATTGCTGAATTGACTGCACAAGAGCTTGAACGACTGAACCAAGGAAGAGCAGCTGCAACAGCACGCATGAAGGTTGTTTCTGACAAGGACAAGGCCAAGTGGGATCAAGCAATTGAACCTTTCGACTTTGAGGTTGGCGACTACGTAAAGATGACTCATGAGGCAAGGTTTGGTTTGGAACCAAAATACAAGGGTCCTTACGTTGTGGTTGGCAAGAACCAGGACTTTGGCACATACAAGCTGGAATCGTTGCAAGGTGAACCATTGGACTCGTGGGTGCATGTGGATCGTTTGGTGAAGGCTCATGTTGGTGACAACCCACCTACAACACCCTGGTATGACCCCACAAAACAACGTGCTCAATGGCGACAAGCAATCAACACCACGTCAGCAAGCAGCACTACAACAAAGCTTCCATCTGCCACATCAAGTACTGACCGTCAGCAAGTTTCTCGTGAGCAAGTTGTACATCGCAATTAGCAGCATGTGCAGGGACGCACATATTGTTGGAGGGGGAGTGAATGTCGTGGCGGCGAGCGGTGATAACCCAAGGATTTTCCTTTACTGTG
>NW_026695597.1:0-4681 GCF_029851405.1 Lichtheimia ornata | reverse complement strand
GACTATGACCCACCCCCAATGAAATAAACTTGAGCAAACACGTATAAGGAGATCCAGAGCATGAATAAAGACTACCCACATGCGAAGAATTACGAAGCCCTGCATGAACACTTTACTGATCCGCACGAATTATCAATCATTCAGTGCGAAAACATGATAGCAGACCACGAACCATATGTGCCAACCCGCGAAAATTAAATGATCCTCCGCGAACATTAAATGATCCTCCACGAACATTAAATGATCCCCCACGAACATTAAATGATCCTCCACGAAATCATTCTCCGCGAGCGCTAATTCAATTGAATCTGAGCACGAAAATAAAGGCCGTACCCACGAAACCAAAAGCGTAGCCCACGAAACCAAAAGCGTAGCCCACGAAACCAAAACCATCACCCACGAACTCATATATCATTATGCGCGAAACCAAGATCATCACCCACGAAACCATATACCTCAACCATGAAATTATTATCCTCATGTTCCTGTGCATCTTGGAAATCCTGTAAGACCACCTTCACATTCAAAGGCATGCAATACATGTTTAGGGGATGCCCTTTTGGGTTAAAACCTATCTCCTCGAAATTCCAAAGAGTCATGAATATCGTTTTCCAAGACATGCAAGAGCATGTATTATGCTTTGGCGATGATATCATCATATTCTCTAAAGATATGCATACACATACAGCACATGTTGCACAAGCTATCGAGGACTTAACACAAGTAAATCTTATACTCAACCCTGATAAGTGCCATTTTGCACAAAAAGCTGTATATCTACTGGGTTTTTGTGTTTTGGCTGAGCGCGTTACACTTGATCGCAGAAAGGTTGCCAATATTGCCACATGGCCAGTGCCTCAAACAGGCAAAGACATACAACGATTTTTAGGTGTGGTGAATTACTTTCGCGAGCACATACCTAATATCTCCTCTATTACTGCAGCATTAGATGGTTTTCGCCATGCTGGCAACATTACCCATTTATGGACCACTGCCCATTCCAATGCCTTTGTCACCCTGCAAGAGATACTCAAAAGAGCCCCCTTGGTACGATATCCAGACCTACGACACCCTTTTTCGGTAGCCACCGACGCCTCAAATGTGGGCATAGGCGCTGTGTTGTACCAAGTTATCAATGGTGAAACCCACCACATTGCTTTTATGGCTAGAGTTCTGTCCAAATCAGAGCGAAACTATTCGACAACTAAACGAGAGCTCTTAGCCATTGTATACGCGCTTGACAAATTTCACAAATACCTTTGGGGCAATCACTTTACCCTATATACAGACCACCGCGCATTAACTTATCTCCACACGCAACGTGTTGCGAACCCAATGATGATCAATTGGCTTGATCTCCTCTTACAATACAATTTTGATATCATACATCTACCTGGCCTTGACAACATACTCCCAGATCAATTGTCTCGTCTTTTCCCTTCAGGCAAAGAGCTGGAGGAGGGCATAGAGAGTAACATTGTCACAAGAGCCATTGATGTACAGAATGCAGAAGATGATTTACAGGATATGATTCAACCACCAGAAGAAGAAAGGCAGCACATATTAGAGCAGCAGCACTTGTTTGGCCATTTCGGAGCAAATGCCATGGTACAAGCGTTGCACAGCAACGGAATACATTGGCCCAATATAAACAAAGAAGCAGCTGACACAGTTAAGAAATGCACAGAATGCCAAAAATTCAACATTGTAAAAAAGGATACCACCCACTTAGACCTATACATGCATTCCTCCCAGCAGACCACTGGGCAATAAGCTTAGCAGGACCCTTTAGGCCAACATTTAGAAATAATACCTACTTACTAGTAATGATTGACTTATGCACCAGATTTTGTGTATTAAGAGCCATCCCAAACAAACAATCAGATACTATTGTAATGACATTAATACAAGTATTTGGGGTCTTTGGTTTCCCACGTTACCTTGAATCAGACAATGGAAAAGAATTCGTGAATACCCTCGTTACCAAATTATCAGAGAGCACGGGATTTGACCACAGGTTGGTCACCCCATATCACCCAAGAGCCAATGGAGTGGCAGAGAGATGGGTCCAGACATCAGTAAAGACCTTAAAAAAGTTAATCAAAGGCTCCATTAAGGATTGGGATTTTTTCGTGCCAAGTGTACAATTAGCCATAAATGCCAAGGTATCATCACGGCATGACACATCACCGTATTCTTTAACGTTTGCGAGAAAAATGAATACGTTCTCAGACTACAGAAACGAGCAAAGTACTCGACCAATGACGATGAGAGATTTACAAGAGAGAATCACAGCCATGGAAACAGTGGTATTCCCTGCCATAAATGAAAGAGTGCAAGCAACCATTAAAGCACAAAAAGACCTTTTTGACAAAAAACACGTAATGGTAGACTACCGTATACATAGCCATGTAATGGTAAAAACACAAAGAGAAAAAGGAACACTAGAACCAGAGTATGAAGGTCCTTATAGGATCGTAAGGAAGACGACAGGAGGTACCTATGTCTTACAAGACGAATTAGGCGAGCTATTGGGTATGGACTACGCGCCATCGCAACTTAAACTTATATCACATGACACACCAGAAGAGTGTGATGATCTATATGTAGTAGATCGCATTGTAGCACATAAGGAGACAACACCGGGTACATACATATATAAAGTACGATGGGAAGGCTATCAACCGGAAGACGATACGTGGGAAAGTGCGGAGTCATTCACACAAAAAAAAAACAATCCACGATTACTGGAAACGACTAGGAGAATCACCTAATGAATTCAACACCCAATCATTTAATCCGCATAACAACACGAACCAGTATAAGAAACGAAAGCGTAACACATACCACACACACGTCCGCCGATCCACAAGACGTACAAAAAAACTATCATAATGATTACACATTATCACCTCTTACACATACACACACACATACTCTCAGACACATTGTAAGCACCCTCTTGCAAAGACCTGGAGGAGGGCAATGTGATAAACATAACGAATAACGGTCTTCACCGAGAGTGCTGGTCACTACTCATCCTGTCACAATGAAACATCACCATACAAGTAATAGCTAATAATGACTACAACCTCTATTTTTATTATGAGACATATACCCTTAGCTAGACATCTTAATCTTCAATCCTATCGGTAGTAATCATGACATTCACAAATATAAAAGGACCATTGCATTCATAGCGTGATAGGTGTTGCTTTTTCAATCCACACGCAATCTCACTGAGTTACTCTTGTTACCAGTTTTTGCACCTACATTACAAAGTACAAGCAGCTTGCTATACTTCCTTACTGCAATAGCCCCTTCTGAAATTTTACGGGTGGGGGGCCTGTGTAACTACGGATCGGGAGTTAAAAGTTTATCCGGCAGAGTGATTTACGGGTGGTAGAGTAAAATGAGATTGCATTGATACGTTGATGACGTTTTCACTTAACTTAGTTAATACTTTACTTGATCCAACTTAAACTTTCACTTGAGCTAGATAATGTTTTCACTTGACCTAGATAATGCTTTCACTTGGCCAAGATACGACGTTGACTGCTTTCTTAGGACGACCTATAGAGAAAACGTGGTTTGGCGCATCAAGATCTCGACACAATGTAAACGGAGTAGATCAGAAGTGCCATGACTAATGTATAAAGAAATGAAAAGGACTTAATAAAGAGCCACTATAGGGTAAATACGACTGAAAGTCTATTGTATACTAAAAAGTGGAAAGAGACATGAAGAAAAAAACAATGAGAATCTATAGATGAAAGGTGTTGCGAGTAAAACGGCGTAGGCGATTTACCCCTTGATTCTGCGTCTCCTTCTTTCATGGAGAACATCTTCGAAATATTCCAAGGCAGTCGTATCGTCTCTGATAGCTTCGAGGTATCGCTCAAATTGCTGTTCGTTGTTGATTACATCGCGATAAGTAGTCGGATGATCTGCCATGTTTGGTACTATTTGCCTTCGTTCTTCTCCTCTTGCTTCCATTCGGCGCAATATAGCTTCTACTTGCCGTGCATCCTCTTCTTGATCATCGTCTATACGACGCTTACGATGGATCCAATCTCTGTATGCCATTTCCTCGCGAGCAACTATGACCTCATTACAGTATCTGGTACATGTGCCAATTCAGGAAGAGGCTCAACAACAGCATGATTGTCATGAGTGTTGTTGGTAATGGTGGTGGCAATGGTAATGGCAGTAGCAGTGGTCGCGGTAGTGGTAGTGGTAGTGGTACAGGATTTCCAAGATGAACAGGAACATGAGGATAATGATTTCGTGGTTGAGGTATATGGTTTAGTGGGTGATGATGTTTTTTTCGTGCATAATCATATATGAGTTCGTGGGTGATGGTTTTGGTTTCGTGGGCTACGCTTTTGGTTTCGTGGGTGATGGTATTAACTTCGTGGGTAGCGCTTTTTATTTCGTACTCAGATTCATATAGTTTAGCGCTCGCGGATATTGGTTTCGTGGAGGATCATTTAATTTTCGCGCAGGATCATTTAATTTTCGCGGGTTGAGGGAACCGGTTCGTGGAGGAGTCTTTGAACAATGGGGAAGGCGAAGAGAGGTTTTCATAGAAAAAAGATCCAGTACAGCTAACTGGCTCCCCCATTGTTAAAAGACTCCTCCACGAACCATTTCCCTCAACCCGCGAAAATTAAATGATCCT
>NW_026695596.1:0-4692 GCF_029851405.1 Lichtheimia ornata | reverse complement strand
AATCTGATGCATTGCGAATGGCGAATAGATCTAATTTGAGCGAAGTATGATGGTTTTACAATGAAAAGTAACGTTATTGCCTGCTACTGCCCTATCAACGTGATCTTGGTATATATAGCAGAACTCTGCGTTGATTAGGGACTACAACGTGGTGCATTGCGAATTGCGAATAGATCCGATTTGGGCGAGGTATGATGATTTTACATTGCAAAGTAATATTATTGCCCACTACTGTCATATCAGCGTGCCCTTTTATATAGCCAAAAGAGTGCTTGAATCGGGGGCTACAACGTGGTGCATTGCGACTGGCGAATAGATCCAATTTGAGGGGGTATGATGATTTTACGTTGAAAAGTAACGTTATTGCCTGCTTCTGCCATATCATCATCGTGACCTTGTTGGTATACCCCAAAAGGCTGTGTTGATTGTGGGATACAACGTGGTGCATTGCGAATCGCGACTAGATCCGATTTCAGCAAGGTATGATGATTTTGCATTGTAAAGCAACATTCGTGCCTGCTACTGCCATATCATCATGCCTTTTTATACAACAAAAGGCTGCAGGATTGCTGGCTACATGTGGTGCATTGCGAATGGCGAATAGATCTGATTTGAGCGAGGTATCATGATTTCGCATTGAAAAGTAACGCTGTTTGCCTGCTAGTGCCATATCAACGGGGCATTGGTATACGCCAAAAGGCTGCTTGAATTACGGGCTCCAACGTGGCGCATTGCGAATAGCAAATAGATCTGATTTGAGGGAGGTATGATGATTTAACATTGTAAAGCAACATTGGTGCCCGCTACTGCCATATCATCGTCGCAGTTTTATGCATCAAAAAGACTGCGTCGATTGCGACCTACAACGTCGCGCATTGTGAATGGCGATTAGATACAGTTTGAGCAAGGTATGGTGATTTAACATTGTAAAGCAACATTGGTGCCTACCATTGCCATATCAACGTGCCCTTGTTATACAGCAAAAGGCTGTGTTGATTCCTGCCTACGATGATAGTTCAATGCGAATGGCGAATAGATCCGATTTGAGCGAAGTATGATGTTTTACATAGAAAAGCAACATTGGTGCCTGCTACTGCCATATCATCGTGTCATTGGTATACAGCAAAAAACTGTGTTGATTTCTAGCTACGATGGTGGTGCATTGCGAATGGCGAATAGATCCGATTTGAGCGAAGTATCATGATTTTACATCGAAAAGTAACGTTGTTGCCTGCTACTGCCATATCATCGTGTCATTGGTATACGCCAAAGGCTGCGTTGATTGCTGGCTACGATGATGGTGCATTGCGAATGACGACTAGATCTGATTTGTGCAAGTTATGATGATTTTACATTGAGAAGTAACATTGGCGCCTGCTTCAGCCATATCATCGTGGCCTTGTTATACAGCAAAATGACCGCGATGATTGCGAGCTACAACGTGGTGCTTTGCGAACGTCGAATAGATCTGATTTGAGCGAAGTAGCATGATTGTACATCAAAAAGTAACGTTGTTGTCTGCTGTTGCCATATCAACGTGGCATTAGTATACGCCAAAAGGCTGCTTGAATTGCATTGTAAAGTAACATTCATGTCTGCTTCTAACCTATCACCGTGGCCTTGGTATACAGCAAAAGACCGCGTTGATTGCTGGCTACAATGCGATGCATCGCGAATGGCGAATAGATCCAATTGGAGCGAAGTATGATGATTTAACATTGTAATGCGACATTCGTGCCTGCTACTGCCATATCAACGTGACCTTGGTATACGTCAAACGAGTACTTGAATTGCGAGCTACATTGTGATGCATTGCAAAAGGCTGCATTGATTGCTGGCTACACGTGGTGCATTGCGAATGACGAATAGATCCAAATTGAGCAAGTTACGATGATTTTGCATTCTAAAGCAACTCTTGTGCCTGCTACTACCATATCGACGATACCTTGTTATACAGCATCAGTGGATATACAAGGCACCGCAATCAAATGGCAGGATGATTGAGGATCAAGCGCACGCGTATGGATTTATTTTAGAGCCGCCACTTTCATAGCATATGATGCGACCACATGCCTCGGATTGGGATTAGGACAAGGATGGGTCAATAGATTTTGATATACAAATGGCGGTAGCGTCAAGTATACGCATATGTGTTTATTATACGCCCATTTCCACTATCACATATACATGACTCTTTTTGGGATAAGGGCAAAGATGGATCATTGACATTGACAGATATACAAACGGCAGGAAAATTAGCTACACGTGCATCGATTTATGGTGCGGTCACCTCAATAGCACTTGGAGATATCTATCATGGTTATATCGACGTATCCTTCGTTGGCAAGAGCGAGGGGATGGATCAAACAAAATGCAAGGGACATACAAATGGCAGCATCATCAGCTACATGCGTATGGATTTATCATACACCCAGCTTCCACCATCACGAGTACATGTCTATTTTTGGGTTCACGACAAAGATGGATAAAGGATTGGTAGGGAATACAACAACAGCAGCATCACCGAGGTCATGCGTATAGACCTATAATGCACCCGTCTCTTGTTGGGATAACGACAAGGATGGATCATTGGATTGGCAAAGGACATACAAATGGCAGCAACATCATGTACATGCATGAGGATTTACTATACACGCATATTCCACCGTCATGACCACATGGCTCTTTTTGGGTTAAGAACAATGATCGATCAAAGGGATTGGCAGGGACCGTGAATATACAGCAACAGCAGCATTACCGAGTTCATGCATATGAATCTATCATACACCCACCTCGCATAATATCTTACTGGGATAACGACAAGGAAGGAACAAAAGGTTTTGGAGTTGGATACACAAAGCAGTGTCATCATCATCTTCATGTGTATGGATTTAATTTATCCAGCCATCTAACGAGCGCTTGGAGACCTCTATCATCATCGCTTTCATATATCATTCGTTGGCAAGAGCGAGAGAATGGATCGATGGCTTGGCAGTGAATATACAAATGGCAGCATCATCTTATACACACGGTTGCATTTATTATGCACACATGTCTACAGCACTTGGAGACATCCATCGTCATCATGTTGACATATCCTTCGTTGGCAAGAGCGAAAGGATGGATCAAAGAAATTGACAAAGGATATACAAATGGCTGCACCATCCAATACATGCGTATGCTATTATTATGCATATCTACATCTCGCACCATCACGTCCACATGGCTCTTTTTTGGATAAATACAAGGATGGCTCATTGGTATTAGAAGATGGCAGCGTATATACCGCAACAGCAGCATCGCCTGGTACACTGGTAGGGATTATTATACACCAACCCATTTTGCACCATCTCTTCTCGGGATAACGATAACAATAAGGAAGGATCCAAGGCACCAAAGGATTGGCAGTGGATATTCAAGGCACCACAACCAAATGGCAGCATCATCGAGTACATGCGTTTGGATTCATTGTACATCCATCTTTCACCATCACCTATACATGACTCTTTTTAGGATAAGGAAAAGGACGGATCGTTCATATTGTTGATGGATATACAAGCGGTACCACAATCAAATGGCAGTATTCATCAGCATGTACATCGCTACATGGGTGTGGGTTTATTATGCACCATCTCTTATTGGCATGCATTTTGGTTTTTGGATGACAAACCTTGGAATCACACTTGCAGTTCAACAACTACAAGCGCTCATAGTACGCCATCCCTTAGTTATTCGTTACCAATGTCAATTGCAGCAGCTGTCATTAGCTTCGTCATCTGCTGGTTGTTTTGACCCTTGCTATTTATTGGACATTGACCTGCAGCTTTCTTTACACAAGCAGCATGCAGCATACGTCAAACGCGTTCTTTGGCTGTAGATGTAACGGATGAACAAGGTAAAGTGTTTGGCAGGCGCTACGATGATGGATGAAAAGGGTATACTACAAAGGAAGGAATGGCGGTTTTTGTCAACGTAAATGACTCGGATCTATGACGATAAAGGAATCAGTCTTCAACCATGGGCATGGACATCTGTAGCCCATTCCATACATGATTTTATCACTTTAGGGGTATGATTGGGGGATAGATGGACATTAGACTTGGATTATCAGGTAAACTCAATAGTACTTTCTATGCATAGGATGATGCATTTATTATATAGCTGGTACTGGAGGAGCATCCACCATCGTGATACACGTAGTGCTGAGGCTGGGAAAGGGCAGTAAAATGTGGACATGTCATAATACATGTTTCCTTCATCACAGCGAAAATACTGTGATGGCTGCCTGTAATCGGCACAATGGTGGCTTTGTTCATCTGCTAGTAGTTGAGAGATATGGAGCACGTGATATTATCATGACGTCAGGTATCATCATTGCATGTTTTTAAACGAAACGCCAAAGATTTCATAGCAATCGCATCTCATTTGAATGTGATTCGTTCATTGGATAGAGGGGACATAACACAACAACGTTTATTACTATAGCAAGTGAGCCTGAGAATGGAAAAGGGTAGTAAAATGTAGGCATATTATAAGACATGCTTTAATAATTGCAATGAAAACATCATCATCGTTGCATGCAATCGATGCATAGATGGATTTCTTATATTGCTAGCGATCAAAGCGACTCCCATCATTGATACATGGCATGAAAACGGAGGCAGAAAAGAGGAGGCATCAAAGCAGGACTAA
>NW_026695595.1:0-4711 GCF_029851405.1 Lichtheimia ornata | reverse complement strand
GCTTGAAGCGGTATTTTGCACGCTTACCAGCTTCGCTTGCACCGACATTACCCCCCTCCGAACTTGTTGCTCGTCCTCGAGCAATGGAGGAATCGTGTTGCACATTTGTTCCAGGGAAGTCCAAAGAGTCATCAGGTTCGGTTGTTTGGCCCATAAGCTTATCCACGTCATCATCTTCAGGCACCAAATGCATACGAGCACGCCATTCAGCACGCGTCGTTCTTGGGTCAAACCATGTACAGTCTCAAGCTTGTAAGTGCCGAAGTCGTTGTTCTTTGCCATGACAACATAGGGTCCTTTGAATCTTGGTTCTAATCCGTAACGGCCTTCATGCGTCAACTTCACGTAGTCACCGATATCAAAGTCCACAATATTGAGAGCCTTATCCCATCGTTCTTTATCCTTCTGACCAATGACTTGCATACGTTTGGTTGCTGCAGCACGTACTTGATTGACTTTCTCCAATTCTTGAGCAGTAAGTTCAGCCATAGCACGAGGGTCTTTGAGCACATCATCTGATATATAGGGTCGTAGGGCATCACCAGGCAATACAGGGTCACGTCCATACGTCATGAAGAAGGGGCTGTAACCAGTTGTGCTGTGGGTCCTGATACGACAAGCAAACAATGCAGCATCCAGATAATCATCCCAAAGGTGGAGAGCGCCATTCACATACTTACGCAACATGGTCTTCAACGTGCCATTCAACCGTTCACACTTTCCATTGGTTCGTGGGTGAAAAGCGGATGTCAACTTGTGATTGATATTAACACGTTTTGTATAGTGTGCAAGGACTTTGCTTGTAAAGCTTGATCCACGATCCGTAAGTATCTCCTTGGGACATCCAAACCTCATTACAATCTCCTCATACAAAAAGTCAGCTACAGCTTTGGCAGATGCAACATGAACAGCTCTTGCGATCGGATAGTTCGTGGTGTAGTCAACGGCTACTAAGATCCAGCGATTTCCATGTACTGTCTTCGGCAATTCTCCTATGAAGTCGAGATGCCATCTTGCGAATGCTTCTGGAACCTCCAACGGGTGCATGGGATCATGATGTGCACTATCTCTTCGACTATTCATTTGACACTCTTGACATCTTGACAACCAATCTTGAATATCGGCCTTCATGCTTGCCCACCAATATCGAGTACGCATCAAATCAAACACCGTTTTTCCACCAGCATGCCCAAAGCCATCATGGAATGTTTTCACCTTGTCAGCACGATACACAAATGGCAAATAACGCACCTCTTGGATACTTGTATCATCACCTCGCTTCGTCTTGATCCTTCGATACACCTTACCATTGTGCACAACAAAATGCTCCTTCTCTTGATCCATGAAATCAGACACATCCTTGGGCAAATCCTTTGGTCTCGATGCATAATAGAGTGGCCAATCTTGGCGATGTTCTTGAGGTAATGTGTTCATGGTTGCGTACAAGAATTGTGGTTCCAACATGTTATCTCCAGCCTCTGCATCATATGCCTTACGTGATAAAGCATCCGGTACGCTGTTGTCCTTTCCCGGCTTATACAAGATCTCTGGATCAAACAATTCGAGCTCGTTCATCCATCGTACTAGTCTTGGTGTCGGCTTGACTTGTGATCGAAGGTATTTCAAAGAGTTGTGATCTGTATACACTTGATATTGACGGCCTTCTAAAAAGCAGCGCCAAGTCCTCAAGGCATGCAATATGGCCAATAGCTCACGCTCCTGAGCAGGATAATTTCGCTCTTCAGAAGATAACTTGTGCGACTCAAATGCTAAAGGGTGCCAGGTACCACGATCATCTTGTTGCAATAATACTGCACCAACACCAACGTCTGAAGCGTCACATTCTACCCGATAGGACTTGTTTGGATCCGGTGCACGCAACACAGGGGCACTTGTTAATCGATCCTTGATAACGTCAAAGCTTGTTTGACATGCTGCTGTCCAAGTAATTGCTCTTCTTTTGGGACCTGTGCCTTTGGTTAAATCGGTGAGTGGTGTGGCAATACTTGCAAATGATGGAATGAACCGCCTATAATGTTGAGCTAAGCCGATAAACTGACGAACTTCTTGTACATTCGTAGGTGGCTCCCATTCTTGTATCGCCTTCAATTTTCCTTCAGCTGGCCTTGTACCATCACCTGAAACTCTGAATCCCAAGAATTCAACTTCTTTTTGACCAAAGTGGCACTTGGATACATTGGCATACAACTTGGCCTCACGAAGCTTATCAAGTACCTTCCTCACATGTTGCACATGCTCCTCCAATGATTTGCTGAAGATTAGTATATCATCCAGATACACAAGTGCAAAGCGATCCACATAGTCACCAAGTACTCGGTTCATCAATCCTTGGAAAGTTGGCGGGGCATTGCAAAGTCCAAATGGTAACACCAAAAATGAGTATTGTCCATAACGCGTATTGAATGCGGTTTTAGGTACATCCTCGTTCTTGATCCTTATTTGATGATAGCCCGATTTCAGGTCCAAACTTGTGAAGTAAGTAGCACCTTGAAGACGTTCCAAACACTCGTCAATACGTGGGAGAGGGTGTTGGTTGCGTATGGTGACCTTGTTCAAAGCACGGTAATCGATACACATCCTCATACTACCATCCTTTTTCTTGACGAACAACACAGGAGCTCCCCATGGCGACGCGCTAGGCTTGATCAATCCCAACTTGAGTAATTCATCCAACTGCCTCCTTAATTCATCCAACTCTAATGGCGACATCTTGAAGGGTGGCCTTGCTATGGGTTTTGCGTCTCCAGTGTCTATCACGTGCTCTATCTCTCTTGTGGGTGGCAAACCAGGTAAGTCTTCACGAAAAACGTCCTTATACTCATCCACCAATCTTTCCATAAAGGGTGGGATATTCCTTGATCGAATGTCGGATTCCAGCAAATGCAGCATACACATAACATCGACATCCCTTCTACGCACGGCTTTGCCTACTTGCTTATGCGACAACAAGTAACGAACACCAGAGTCACCCAAGTATCTTTCGGGTTCGAGTTTGTGATCCTTGCCATCAACAACAATCGTACAGATATCAGTCTTCCAATCAACATCTGGTGTGTATCCTGCCAGCCAATTTCTTCCAAGGATTACGTCGAATTTGGTGTCCAATATATATGCCTCGGTCTTCATGTCACAGCCTGCCATCACAAATGGGAACACCACCTTCTTGGAAATCGCCAATCGATGCCCGCCAGCAGTTTCAACATCGCGCGTAGATACATCCATGCTTACCAAATCCTTACACAATCTCGATGATACATAGCTTGCGCTAGCACCTGTATCAATCAGAGCCAAGAACTTCTTGTTCTTCATCCTGCCACCATACAAAGGTAACGATCCACCAGCATAAGAATTCAATTCTTCTAAATGACAACGGTCTTGTTGCAGCTTTTTCTCCTCGATGAGAGCGACATGAACAGCATCATCATCGTGTTGGCTACCCTCAGCTGCTTCCTCCAACTTATCCTTTGCCTCGCCTATTGGAGTATCACCAGCCAACCCCACTGGAAGATCCTTTGCACCTTGATCCAGAACAGCCCCACGATCCTCCAGCGACCAATTTTCTTCATGTTGAGGGGGTGGTTCATGATTGCACACACGTAATCCCCTACTTACGCATGTGCTTGTTGAAAATCCTGCTTCGTACCTTGTCCTTGGCCATTATTGTGACCGATCCTTTGTCGACATTCTCGGCGATAATGACCCATTTTTCCGCAACGGAAACAACGTACACGAGAACGATCACGTGGTGCAGGAGCTACTGTATCCAACTCCATTGGCGTGGGTCCTTGAGATACATGCGTGTTGCGATGATTGTTGTGGAATCCAAATTGACCAAAGGGACGAGGATTGTGTACACCACGTGCGACAAATTGTGCAGCTTCGTATGATTCCGCCAACTCGTATGCTTTGTGAAGAGTATCAGGCTTGTTAACCAATACGTACAACTTAACTTGATACTTCAAGCCATTGGTGAATACAAAAAGTGCATCCTTGACATCCATCTCCGGCAACTCAAGCATTGTGTCTCGGAATACACGCACATACGAAGATACTGTTGAACGCTGTTGCAACTCCTGGAGCTTTTGTCGAGCCAATTGTTCAGCATTCTCTGGTTTGAATTCGGTACGGAAGGCATCGCAAAATTGATTCCAATCACATGGCGTAGCAACATTGATATCACCTTCCAGTTGACGCCACCACGTGACAGCACCATCTCTGAGCAGCGATACAGCAAACAATACCCGTTGATCACCATCATGGATTTGCACCAAATCACAGTATTTTCCTACTGTATACAACCAAGCTTCCACCTTTCGAGGATTACGCTCACCATCAAAGGTATCCGGTTTGACGGGACGCAAAGCTGACAAAATACTACGATGATTACCTTGATCGACGTTGTGCATGATTTCGTCTTCCTGCTGTTGTTGGCGTTGCATCAACTGCTCCAACGACCTCATCATTGTCATCAAGGCTTGTTGTTCAAATGTCATATTGTCTGTATCCATGGTTACAGGTAAGTGTTGAAATAGATGTTGTTATATAGTTGTTTTTGTTGTGTTTTGTTGTATGTTGTTATCAATAAAGTTGAAGTCGAGTAATCAAATATTCAATGGTTGAGATGATCGAGCATCAGCTACCAGTTGTCAGTTCTTGTTTCCTAGTTGTCTCAGGGCTTGCCAAAAAGAGA
>NW_026695594.1:0-4728 GCF_029851405.1 Lichtheimia ornata | reverse complement strand
TCCTCCCAATCACCCTTTTTACCCA
Source organism: Lichtheimia ornata (assembly GCF_029851405.1). Taxonomy (NCBI): domain Eukaryota; kingdom Fungi; phylum Mucoromycota; class Mucoromycetes; order Mucorales; family Lichtheimiaceae; genus Lichtheimia; species Lichtheimia ornata. The sequence continues at coordinate 4,703 of NW_026695594.1, read as the reverse complement.
ATCCAGTGCATGGGAACGGTTGTCTTGCTCCAGTCCAACATTCCCATCGTTCAACTTTCTTAATCCCAGAGGGGTTGACTGTGTAACGCTTAAACAAAGAAACGTCATCCATCAAAATAATACCTTGGGTATCATACCATCAGCTCATATGTGCAAGGGGTGGATCACTTGGCTGTTTCTTCATTGAAGAGGGATTGCAAATTTGAAGGGTGGAAAGCGAGATAAGGTTGATACGCTGATATCATGTTTGGTAGGGTTACACAAATAGGCTACACAAGTTGGTTCAGGAGTGAAGTTGCATAACTAATCGATCGATGTAATCCGCACAGACCAAATAGCTTAATTACGAGGGCTGTTCTCATTTGAAATCTTGAGCAGTGATCATTCTTATTGAGCCAAGCGCATAGGATATTGTGGAGGTTACGTATAAACAGTAATGGCTGTAACAAGCGGGGTGGTATGGAGTGCACGAATTGGAGCAAACAGGAGGAACAATGAAACCACTCTTCTTCACTTCCACTTCACAAAAAAAGGTAAGCTTGTCTCCATTTACAAACTACAACGCGTTAATTGCTGGCATTTTCTTACAATGTACAGCGTTCATTGAGGTGAACATGTGGTCAATGGCGACACTTTCCAGCTGCAGACATTCAGCAACAAGTACGCGCGCGATCTGCCCATGACTCAAGCTTCCATTGCAATACAACATGTACGTTCGATCGCTGCATTACTTTATTATTCAACTTGGACATTGAGATACTAAAGTTCACGTGTAGTTTGCTGTTCTCTCGTTATACAAGTTCCAAAGGGGGCATCGTGTGTCGTGTGTATTCTATTCATGGTTGCCATCAAGGAGACGTCCCAACACATTGTTACTTTGGGTATGTCGACATGAAAAGCGAATGCTATCCTTGTTACCTTACATTGCATTTACTGTAGGTTGAATACGTTGTATGATGGTACCCTCTGGCAGCAACAACAAGACATTGATATCAAAGCAAGAACGCTGTACGTTGGCTCAATGGTATGCATGGTGTTTGATCTACAATGCAGGACCACTTAATTAACGTGCCTTACAATGAAACAGCAGCAAGACAATATGGATGACATGGAGATACGGGTTTATTTGAGGCATTGATGCTATTGAGAAATACCACAAGGTAAGAGTGTTCATTATGATGGGATTGGTTGGATTCAAGTGGACTTACCAAACACCATACAGTGGCAGAGCCTCTTTCGGCGATACTATTATTATCACGGCTGCACGTCAAGGATGTCATTGTATAGTACTGTGCTCTCCTGGGGAATTTTGGCCCGGAAACAGTGTGACTCAAGATGCGATGGCAAGGCCAATTTGAAAAGGCATCCGCTGTGCACACGGCCTCCATCCAAGTACGGCTATTGATTTCCTTGCCTACAGAGAGAAGGTGGATATCTCTTATGATGCCAATTTCAGGATCCAATGAGAGTATGGTACATATGGTGGCATACCTTGGCGTTGCAGGTTGATTATTGTATTGCCTTCGGATGGTGTATTTGGTTGCAATTCCTTGTGATCACCATGGTTCAGGTATGTAGGACTCTCGTGCTTTTTGGAAACCTTTGCTGAAACGCCTACCATTATTTAGAGGGACTATTGCAGAGAGCTGCTTGTCTTTTGGTGCTTTGGAGCTTACAAGAGCACAGCTATGATTGCTAAGTATTGTTGGATGAGTTGGGACAATTGTTTATGGTGCATCTTTTATAGGTGAATCATGTCAGCCATGGGGAAATGCTTATGTCTTTGGTGGTGTCAACCTTTATTGCGTCTCGGGTGTTAGGTTACCAAGCAACGGGCGATTTCTCTGGAGAATGTCAGCCAATGAACGTCTTTTATGAGTGGATTGTATCAGCAACAAACAACAGCATCCATATCGTTGGTTGCATATCAAGCTTTATCCCATCATCTGGTTCTTCTCGTTATCGGCAATTCGGTGGGCATCCTGAAATGAAGGTCTCTTATCGATTGATCATGTCAGCAACAAGGAGCAAGTTTATACCTTTGGCGTCAGCAAGCTTTCGATCATCTCGTGGTTCTGATTATCGGCAATTCCTTTGATGGATCTCTACAACTATACGCGTCTTATGGATGGATAATGTCATCAACAAGCAATGAGAGTCCGCGTTGACATCTTTGGTGTTACCAAGGTCATTTATGCATCTCCTCAAGGCATTCATCGTCAAGCTGCATTCGATTTCCAATGAAAAACGATTGCCATTCACATCGCTCTTTAGCCATATGTACGTCACTCCGCAGCTAGGATCTGGTTTGAGCTTTTCGATGCACAATGCTTTCTCGATTTGCATGTGGTCTTGGGCAGCAAGGATTGTCTCGTTGTCTCTCTTTGTAAGGGCTCTTCGGCATCATGTAAGTATGTTATCTTTGGTGGTATCAATATTACTCAATCTTCTCACTGCATATGCCCATAAAGTATCGTTCCATCGCTTTCAAGCCGAGTGCCACCGTAGCGGGCCTTATCAACAAGCGGACGATTGCAAAGAATCGGCTTGATTTGGATATCAGCAGGATTTCGTGCATATGGCTATCATTGGTAAATAGAGGATGATCCGTTTTTTGGCTCCAATCCCAACCAACATCCTCTTTTATTATAGTGTGCGGACTATTCAGCAATCTGCTTGTCTTCTGGTTCTTTGGGATTTTCATGGATGAAACTGTCATTGAATGTCGACATGTTTTCGTGCGTATGGCTATCATTGGTAAATAGTGATCCGTTCTCTTCTTCAACGCCTGCTAACCTCCTCTTTTATTATAGTATGTGGGATATTCAGCAAGCTACTTGTCTTCTGGTGCATTGGGATTTCTATGGATGCAGCTGTCATTGGATGCCAACATGTTGACGTGCATATGGCTATCATTGGTAAATGATGATCCCTTTTTTGCTACAACCCCAACCAACCTCCCCTTTTATTATAGTATGTGTGCTATTCAGCAAGCTACTTGTCTTCTGGTGCATTGGGATTATCATGGATGAAGCTGCCATTGGTAAATAGCGATCCATTCTTTCTTTCAACGCCTACTAACACCCTCTTTCATGTGGGTTATTCAGCGAGATACTTGTCTTGTTCCCTTTGGATGCTTGATTGATGCAGCTATCATTGGATGTCGACAGGGTTTTATTCATATGGCTTTCATTGGTAAATAGTGGATGATCCGTTTTTGGGCTCCAATCCCAACCAACCCACTCTTTTATTATAGTATGTGGGATATTCAGCAAGCTACTTGTATTTTGGTCCTTTGGAATATTCATGGATGCAGCTATCATTGCTAAGTATCGTTCTATGGATTCGGGTCAAAGAGCAACGTCGACAGCATCCTTCAGTGTCAGCTTGCCTATTACATCGTTCGATGGTTTTCGTTACTGTACCACCTATTGGACGCTTCCTTTTATAAGCATCTACAGCGGCAAGGCAACAAGTTATATACCTTTCGGTGTCGCCAAGTTTTATCTCGTCTTATTGTGGTCCTAGTTGTTGACAATCCTTTCAATGGACATCCTGCTACGCATGCCTGTTATTGGTGGATCATATCAGCTACAAGCAAGAAGCAGCAATGAGCAACAGAGCCCTCATCTTTAGTGTCAGCAACATTTATTGATCCTCTGGTGGTTCTCGTTATTGGCAAATTGATTTCAAAAGCCCTCTTCACCGCACGTATCTTATGGATGTATCAAATCAGCAACAAACAACAATGTTACGTGTCCTTTTGCTGCTGTCAAGGTGTATCCATCTCTCATGGCATTCATCATCAAGTATCGCTTGGCGAAACGGCTATCAGAATTGGTCACTGTGTCGACATCTCTACAGCAAGGAAATGTGTTCTGATTACTGGGTGGCGTCAAACATCGTGGATTCTCATATGATACTGGCTAAGTATTGTTACCATTACCTCAAAGATAAATTAGTGATATGCGGTTTTATAGGCCCATCATTCCATCAAGCTATAATTTCGCATGCTCTTTGGTGGCATCAAAGTCTCTCCTTACAGCTGTCAATGGCGAATCCTATTGAATTGGAAGACGAAGATCAACATTTGAATTTGGGTGGGTGTCTCAGAAGCAAGCAAGCGATCTCTATCTTATAGTTGTGGTTGTCAAGGATACCGTTTCCATGGTTTTGGAAATCAGCTACCTGCAAGTCGTCTCTTTATCGGTGGATCTTCAGAGCAATGTTTTTATCGGTGCCATGGCGGATCTCATTCCTCAAGTACTTGTATGGATACCTTGGGCGTCCTCTTGGCTTCTCGCGTATGCTTTTCATCAAGACCGGATTTATTTGCTGCAGTGCATGATGTGTCTCTCATGACGCCTACCCAAGAAGGTCGCTTGATGGCAGCTACTACTGATATGGCGGATGTTTGTTTGCTATGGGTAGAACGGGATGGTACTTTGCTCTTTTGTGTAAAGCATCGTTGGCAGCTATGATTCATATGCGACAGTGTGGTCAGCCCTATCATGGCCCTATCAATTGCATTTGATGATTACTGCCTTAGCCGTTGGAAGTCAGCCTGTCACTCGGTGTCCTTGTGGTAGATATGGGATCATGTATTGCTTTTTGCTCTTACGGGTTGGCCTCTGTGGGCGTGGGATGGCTATTTTGTCCTTTTATCAGACCGAACATGTTGGCTCGAGCAGCACCTATAGAAG
>NW_026695593.1:0-4746 GCF_029851405.1 Lichtheimia ornata | reverse complement strand
AGTGCCTACGATACCGTTGATCGCAATATCATTTGGCGTGAACTGGAAACTCGTGCCTCTTATCCTTTACTTGGTCTCCTCCGCAGCTTGTTTGATGATGTCTCCATTCAAGTCTTGCTCTCTGGTGCTACCTCAGATCCTTTTCATCCTGCCACTGGTGTCCTTCAAGGTTCAATTCTTTCTCCACACCTTTATTCCCTTTACATCAACTCGCTCCCCAATGCCCTTCGTAATATAGAATCACTACCTCCCTATGATGATGACTTTGTGCCTGTGCGTCCTCTGTATCGGTCGGTAAGTGGTCTGTGGATGAATTGCTTACTATATGCAGATGATGTTGTTTTGATTGCCGATGCTGCCACCATGCCTCACTTGCTTTCCATAGCTGAAGCCCACTCCTACCAACTCGGCTATCGCTGGAACCCTGCCAAATGTATTGTTATAAATGCATCTGGTATGGGCAATTCTCCTCCTCTACAACTTTACCACCACCCTATTCCAACAGCTGACTCCTTTGCATATTTGGGCATACCCTTCAACAATGGCACACGCATTGATCCCTCCCTCCTCATCCAACGCAACACAAGTTCAACTATTGCAGCAATGCGAACACTTGAAACATTGGGCTGCAATCCTCGTGGTTTCCCTCGCCTTCTTGCGATACGCCTTTACCAACAATTCATCCGACCAAAGATGGAATATGGTTTGGCTATCACACCTTTCAACAAGGCTCACCTTCGCAAATTGGAACAAGCACAAGATTCCTGCTTACGCAGAATCTTTGGCGGACATAGCAAATCATCAACAAAAGCTTTCCGTCATATGGCCAACCTTCCCACAATGCAGGATCGTGTTGCCATCCTTGGTGCAAAATTCCTCATCCGTGCTTTCTCCCTCCCTGATGATGCTCTCTTACCCATCATGAAGCCTCTCATCTCCAATAGCCATGTCCATCTCTGGCACAAGCTAACGACCACCAACACCATTTGGAACCAATTACCACCTCCTCCACAAGAAGCCGATCGACGTACTCTCAAGACCACCATCAAAAAGATGCGTTTAGATCGCTTTATGGAAATGCGTGATAACCCTCACTCTGGTGTAATCGAAAAGATCAGGGCACCCAACTCCTGACGCCTTGAACCAACCTAAACCATCTCTCCATCTCTTTCGCTTTCTCTACACTTTTCATTTTGTGCAGAGACTTGCCTTTTGGAAAAACAGTTTTACCAGCCAATCAGAACCCGTATATCCTCCCTATCCAACACACTCACCTTGACGACAACACCTCGTAACGACCCAACAACAACAGCAACAGCTACCACAGCACCTGTAGCCGAATCCTTGTCACCAAACCTACCTTCGAGTAGCAAAAGACAACGCTCCTCAGCAATTCCTGTACGCAGCTCGCAATTGCCATTAGTTAAAAAACTACGTGCACATCGATCACCAACACCCTCACCACCACCTGCCTCACCACCGCACTCACCAAAAATGGGTGCTCAGACACGCAAAACAACAGCTGCTGCTGCTGCAACAAAGCAAAAGGCACAGCCATACGTAAAGGAAAAAACGAAAAAAACAGCCCTTGACCCCAAAATTCTTGATGGTCTAAAAACCCATCTCGCCTCGTTGCCATGTGCTACGTGCCACACGACAGGTACACTCGTGTATGCCAAGGATACTAACACTGAATTTGACCCCCCTGCTCCCATGTTTGAATGTACTAAATGCAATAGCCATATGTATCATGGCAAATTGGTACCTGCCTTGATGCTATTAAAGAAGCAAGCAACCAACAACAGCAACCAAAATACAACAGCAATGATAGATGTGACACCAACACCCACCACCAATATCGAACCCAACACCGCTGTAACACCACCCATCGATTATCATACATCGACAGAGACACCAGCATGGATCCTTGATATCAACAAACGCCTTGACGCCCATGATCAATTGCTTAACGACTTTAATGACTTCCGTGCAGAGATGCAAAAGTTGGTTGAGCAAAACGTCGCATTGCAAAAGCGTGTCAAAGAATTGGAACGTGAAAACGCAATGTTACGCAGCAAACATGATCCCGATTATGGAGGCACAGCCGCATCTAAGCATGCACCTACCCAACAGCCCACCAACACTCAACCACCAGCAGCCACTACAACACCAGCATCACGCACGACACCACCACCCAAAAGCTCACCTAAGTCAACTTGGGCTGACAAAGCTCGAGTTGTTGCTAACCGTAAACCAACGCCATCACGCAAAGCTATTGCTGCTGTTGCTCGCCACTTTCAACCGACCACTGACAGCCAAGGGTATAAATTTGTATATATCCCTCTACGCCATTACATGACCACCAGCAAGCTACGCCACTATTTGCGTACTCTACGTATTGAAAATGCACGTGTTCTTGATATCCATTTTCCACAAAGACTCCTTGCAGCATTACTTGTACACAACGATTATGCAGATGACCTTGAACAAGCCCTCACCAAAAAGGGCATCCCCACCAAAAACTATAATCCACTCGACACCGCTAACTTGGTTGATCCTAAATGGCGTGAAGATCATGTCACTGAAGAGGATAGAAAGGAACAATGTCGTCTCCTTCGTCAACAAAAACTAACCAAAGCACTAACCTTCATCCGTGAACCTGTCAAATTCTCTGTAGCTCGCTACTTTTTTACTAAAAACATGATTAGCAAAGCCGACTACGAGAAGTTCAGCCCACCACCCCGCCCAAAGACACAAGCACAACAAGAAAAGGCTGCTCTTCATGCACTTGGGGCAGCTGTTTCGACACCCGAAAACAATGCCAACAATGACAACGACCACGACAACAACGCCATGGATGAGGATACCACACCTCCTTCAGAATCTACTTCACCAGCAACCAACACCAACATCGATAATCAATGAGTAGTGAAATCACCATCACTCTCTGGAATGCTAGTGGTCTTGCAAAACAAGCAGCCACTCCAATATTAAGTATGCTCGATTATTCAACACTAATTTTTATTACAGAAACATGGCTTTTACCCCCCTCTCGTTATCCCACCCAATGGCAACAATATCATACATATGGCCAACCCGTACCCAACACAAAACGTGGTCAGATGGGCATTGCACTTTTAGTCCATCCTGATTGCCCTTATCCCGTTCATCATATTCCTACAACCTCGCCTTATTTACTTTCATGCCAAATTGCCGACATTCTTATCCATTGCGTATACCTCCCACCATCAGCCTCTTATTCCGACATTGATGCCATCAACTTCATTGAATCCTTACCTCTATCCACTCACACCTCACAAACCAACACCATCATTTGTGGAGACTTCAATGCTCGTAATCGTCGTTTATTGGGTGATTCTCGCTCCAATACTCGTGGTACGGCTTTGCATGACTTCATTATGCATCACAATATTACATGTTGGAATGCTACTCTTGCCTTTGGACAGCCCACCTACCACACATATACTAACGAACGTGAAGACACCAGCATTATTGATTTGTTTTTGTCCACTAACCCTCTTGACTCACCTTCTATAGCTATAGAGAATGACATGGATCTTGGTTCTGATCATAAGCCTGTATCCTTGTCGTTCACACCATCCAGCCCTCCACCACCTCAACAACCACATCCACGTCAACTATGGCACCTAAGCAAGCTGTCAGATCCAGAGATTCGCTCACAATACAGCACACACCTCACCACCAACCTCCAACCTATTATCGAATCACTCACCTTGGCTATCGATGATAATCACCATCCACCCGATATCGACGCTTTAGCCAACACCTTCACCGATGCAATTCACAAAGCTCTTGACACCTCAATCGGCCGAAAGAAACCAGGCACTCGTGACAACCGTAACAAATGGTTTTGGAACGATGACCTTCAGGCAGCCTTTGATCGCCGTGAATATTGCTATCAACGCCTTCGTCACGCTGATGAGTTAGAACGCCCATTCTGGATCGAGCAACATACCGATGCTAAGACACACATGAAGAGTCTCATTGCAAGCCGCAAACGTGAGACGTGGAAACAGTTTTGTGAAAAGCTGGCAAAAGACGACTTTGGCAAAACAACAGCCACCATAAAAAGAATACGACAACATCGCATGACTTCACCTACATTCACACACCCCAATGGTTCCACAGCAGCTGCCAACACAATGGCCAACCACCTCAAACAGGTTTATGCAGGATCTTTTTTACCATCAACCCGCCCATCACCACCACCACTAGAACCCGTTCCCCATCAACTTGACGATGATCATCCCTTCTCAACTCTTGACGTCAAAGAAGCCATTGAACATGCTGCTCGCAGGAAGGCTCCTGGTGTTGATCACCTAAGAGCTGAAATGCTTGCACCTGTTTCCGATATCATTGCTCCCCCACTTGCCCTCCTCTTTCAACTTTGCTGGAAATGGTCTATAACGCCATTGTCCTGGAGATTGGCACAAGTTGTGCCTATCTATAAAAAAGGTGAGCCTACACATGCAGCTAACTATCGTCCCATTAGCTTGCTCTCTGTAATCCGCAAAATTATGGAACAGTGTCTCCGTGCCCCGCTGCATGAATCATCACCCCAACTGGATCTTGCACAAGGTGGCTTTCGACCCCAAAGAAGTGCCATGGACCAAGCTTTGTGCCTACATGAACTTGCCCAACGGCATCGTATCATCAACCACAACCGTAACCCCATCCTTGTTTTCCTGGACATTAAGAGTGCCT
>NW_026695592.1:0-4760 GCF_029851405.1 Lichtheimia ornata | reverse complement strand
TACAAAAACGGAAAGAGAACAAGACAACTAGGAGCAAGGACCTGACAACTGGTAGCTGATGCAAATTCGTTCCAACTGGATATAAGATCAAGAACCGGATATCATTTATTTTTCTTCAAGCAATCTTCTACTCTACTCTCTTCAAGACTTACCTTCGATCATGGAAACCGACAACAACCTTACCTTTGAGCAACAAGCGCTCATGACGGTGATGCAATCACTTCAACAGTTATTGCAGCGACAACAGCAAATCCCTCAAGAGGATGAAGTCATGCATGGCACCCAGCAAGATGGCCCTCGTAGTATTTTGCAAGCCCTTCGTCCTGTCAAGCCTGACACTTTTGATGGTGTACGCAATTCTCGCAAGGTTGAAGCTTGGCTGTATACGGTTGAGAAATACTGCGAATTGGTGCAAATGACTGATGAACGTCAACGTGTGTTGTTTGCTGTGGCGTTACTTCGAGATGGTGCTGTTACATGGTGGCGTCAATTGGAATCCGATCCAAGTGTGGCTACTCCTCAAGATTGGGCTCATTTTTGTGATGCATTTCGTACCGAATTCAAGCCTGAAAATGCTGAACAAATTGCTCGTCAAAAGCTTCAAGAGTTGCAACAACGTACATCGGTGTCATCATATGTGCGTGCTTTTCGGGATACAATGTTGGAGCTGCCCAATATGGATGTCAAGGATGCTTTGTTCGTTTTTACCAATGGCCTCAAGTATCAAGTCAAGTTGCATGTGCTGATCCATAAACCTGAGTCTCTCCACAAGGCGTATGAATTGGCTGAGTCATATGAATCTGCTCAACGTGTGGCTCGTGGCTTGCATAATTCTCGCCCTGCATTTGGTTTTGGTCATAATGGTGCTCGCAATACGTATACAGCTCCAGAACCTACGCCTATGGAATTGGATGCTGTTTCCCCTGCTCAATCAAATCGTTCACGTATTCGTTGCTTCCGTTGTGGTCGTATGGGTCATTATCGTCGTGAATGTCGTCAATCAAGAGGCGGCAATAATAATGGCCAAAAGCAAGCACAAGCACAAGACCAGGATTTTGGCAACGCACGTACGTAGAAAAGGGGAAACGTACGTGCGACCATGAACTTCCCCTTAACAAGCAAAACCGGTCGCTGGAGGATCGGGGGATTGTTCACAAGGGTCCACAAGAAAAGGATTCTCCAGTGGGGTTGGTCAATGTTACATCAAGTGATAACGCAGCTGAGGGTGACCAACATGGTGATGATGCTGTTTCCATTGCTCTCACCAAGGAGAATGAGCTGCAAGATGACTGTTATCATTTGGAACAATTGTGTGCAAGCACGGGTGAATCGTTACCTTTATATGGTGGCATGACAAGAAACAAGCGATTTTTGGCATTGATTGACACTGGTGCAAGTGCAAGTTACGTTTCATCAAGATTATGCAAGGACTTGGACAAGGTTGATATAGCTACGCGCGAAGTTGAGACTGCTGGCGGACATAGGTTGAAGATCTCCAAGAAGGTGGTGTTTCCATTCTCAATGTCGGGTTGCAATATGCAGGCGGATGCATATGTATTGGACACCAAATTTGATGTTATCCTTGGAAGGAATTGGCTGGCAGCTTATACACCGGAGGCAGACTGGAAGACTGATGTCTGGAATATCGCCGTCGATGGCAAGAAGCACAAGCTTGAACCTGAACGTTATTTGGGTGACTCTGGTGTACGATATTTGTTGTCTCATCAACAAGTCGGTAAAGCCGTGCGTAAGAAGGATGTTGAAGCCATGTATATGTTACATTTGTTGGAGAGCGACATCAAGTCCAAGGATATCCCACCTTCCATGCAAGCGTTGGTGGATGAATACAAGGATGTCTTTCGTGATGAGTTGCCTGGATTACCTCCTGAAAGAGAATTGGAGCATGTAATCGACACTGGTGATGCAAGACCGATATCAAGACCACCTTTCAAGATGTCTCCATTGGAATTGGACGAGCTACGACGGCAATTGGATGAGTTACTCAAGCTTGGCCTTATCAAACCTAGCGTCTCACCTTGGGGTGCTCCTGTTCTCTTTGTCAAAAAGAAGGATGGTAGCATGAGAATGTGCATCGACTATCGCGCATTGAACAAGGTGACCATTCGCAATCAACATCCATTGCCAAGGATTGATGAATGTCTTGAACGGCTGCAAGGTGCTTCATTCTTTACAAGTCTGGATCTCAAGTCGGGCTATCACCAGATTCGGATTAGGGATGAGGATGTGCCTAAAACAGCGTTCAATACCCGTTATGGTCAATTCTCGTTTTTGGTGTTGCCCTTTGGATTATGTAATGCTCCACCTACATTCCAAGGCCTGATGAATCGTGTGCTCGGTGACTATATTGATCGCTTCGCTTTGGTGTATCTTGATGACATATTGATTTTCAGCAAGTCGGCAGAAGAACATTCCAAGCATGTTCGGATGGTGCTCGATCGATTGCGTGAAGCCAAGTTGTATGCAAACATGTCCAAGTGCGAATTTGGCAAGACTGAAGTTGAGTTCTTGGGCTTTCGTGTATCTGCCAATGGTATCAAGCCTGCTGAAGGAAAGCTCAAGGCCATTCAAGATTGGGAACCTCCTACCAATGTTCAAGAAGTACGCCAATTTATTGGATTAGCTCAGCACTACAGGCGTTTTATCCCATCCTTTGCAAGCATTGCTACTCCACTTACCGATTTGACGAAAGGATCTGGACCCAAGAAGCGACCCATTGTTTGGACGGATGCATGTCAAGCAAGTTTTGATCTCATCAAGGAAAAGTTGACCTCTGCTCCTGTACTACAAGCTCCAGATTCCACCAAGCCTTATCGTGTTGAATGTGATGCATCGGATGTTGGTGTTGGTGCTGTGCTGTTGCAACAAGATGATGCTGGTGTATGGCATCCTTTGGCGTATGAATCTCGCAAGCTGTCTCCTGAAGAACGTAACTACCCGGCTCAAGAACGCGAATTGTTGGCTATCTTACATGCGTTGAGAACATGGCGATGTTTCTTGGAAGGTCGTGAATATGAGATATTTACCGATCATAATTCTCTCAAGTATTTGCGATCTCAAGCTAAGGCCACACCAAGACTTGCACGATGGACCAATGAATTGGAGCTCTTCGACCCTGAAATCTTGTACAAGCCTGGTAAAGAGAATGGTGTTCCTGATGCCCTTTCAAGAAAGGCATATGATGCCCCACCCGGTGATACAACATTAGAGCCTCAATTCTTATATGCAAGCATGAATGCCTTACCTGAATCTCATCGTCAAGATTGGCCATTGTACTATGTTTCTCGCCCTGATGATTTGCCCAAGGAGGTGGTTGACTTTTTGGATCAAGAACAAGAACACTTTGTGGTGCGTGATGGCAAGGTCTATCGCAAGATCAAGCTGAAGGCCGGTGATGGTGATCCTGTTGTCAAGGAGGTGCGCTATTTGCCTTTTGCTCTTCGTGCTGATAAGGTGAAGACTTTTCATGATGGCTTTGGACATGCTGGCAAGACCACAATATGCGACTTGATGCATTTACGTTACTGGTGGCCAAGTATGCGTGGTGATATTCGTGATTGGCTCTCTACTTGTCCTGCTTGTCAAATGAATGGTCGGCGTGATCGTGCTCATCATGATGTGATGCACCCTTTGGATGTTCCTGCTGCCTTTGCAAGATGGCACCTTGATTTCATTGGTGAATTGCCGAAGACTGTTCGTGGTAACCGGTGGATCTTAGTTGCTGTGGATTATATGACCAATTATCCCATTGCAAGAGCTGTCCCTGTTGCTTCTGGTAAAGCTGTGGCTGACTTCTTATACGAGGAGATCGTGATGCGTTTTGGCTGTCCCAAGGAAATCCTAACGGATCGTGGTGCAAATTTCATGAGCAAGGTGTTATCCCATTACACGCAACGCATTGGTGCTACTCACAAGTTTACATCTGCTTTCCATCCAAGAACCAATGGCAAGTGTGAACGTTTGAATGGTACCCTCAAGGCTATGTTGCGCAAGTATGTCAATGGTGCACTTCATCTTTGGGATGACTACTTGGATGCTGCTCTATTTGCTTGCCGTGTGAGAACCCATGCCACTACTGGATATAGCCCTTTTTACATGACTTACGGCCGTGAACCAGTTCTGCCAGGTGATCCCCTTCGCCCATACATCTCGGAAGAAGCTCTCAAGGACCCTCGAGTTGTGGCAGAATTAACCGCTCAAGAATTGGAAAAGGTGAACCAAGCTCGTGCTGCTGCTACTGCACGAATGCAAGCTGTTGGCCAAAAGGACAAGGAACGATGGGACAAGGCATTGAACATTGTTGACTTCAATGTTGGTGACTATGTCAAGTTGACTCATGAAGGACGCTATGGTTTGGAGCCTCAGTACAAAGGACCTTATGTTGTTGTTGCCAAGAATGAGGACTTTGGTACTTACAAGTTGGAGACTTTACAAGGACAACCACTTGCTTCCTGGATTCATGTTGATCGTTTGGCGAAAGTAAACTTTGACAAGGAGCCTGCTACACCCTGGTTTGACCCAACTTCAAGTCGCGCTGAGTGGCGTTCAAGAATGCGTTTGCCACCTGAAACTGATGAAGTCGACAAGCTTGTTGATGACACCACACAAGAAACCCCATTGCCTGATTCCACTGCAAGTTTTGGTCAACGCGATTCCGGCATTGTTCGAGGACGAACAAGTGTTTCGGGGGGGAGTAATGTCGTGGACGAGCTGAGTGTTGGCCCCACGCCTGCCAAATCGAG